>NW_017308360.1:164495-170348 GCF_000935625.1 Nanorana parkeri | reverse complement strand
CCCCCCGAGTGACCTCTCAGAGACCCCCCCAGACACCCTCCAGGGACTCGTTTTATAGTAATTATCACCGTTCCCCGACAAAGAGCATTTCAGTCTTGCACAGTTGTACCGGCTCCTCCCCTCTTCCTCTGATGTCACACTGGGACCGCCTCACAATGTGCATTAGAAGCTGCAGCAAGTCATTTCCTGGCTGGAGGACGTCCAGCGTCATCTAACCTTTCCTCCCCAACCTGACTGTCCCTGGCCCCGCCCCTTTCACTCATTGAATTTCAGTTCCTTCAATCATGGAGGCTTAGCATCACACGTGGGTGGTCTGTATGCAAATGTAGCCTGCCTAGGACCGCCCACTCCTCCAGACTGACACCCAACCATCAAGGGAATTTGATATTTGCATAACCCATCAAAGCATTTTATTACCTTCTGACTGTGAACCCCGAACCCCATTCTATCACCACCCCTCCCCCACCTCCCAGTCATAGCACCTCCCGGAGGTCTCATTACCGCTGGGGTGGATGAGGATTTCCACTGGACGGTCATAGGTGTGCTTGTTGGCCAACGTGATCATGATGCTCTTGGCGGAAGGAGCGGAGGGGTCGGCGTCGGCTCGGATCTCATGGGTGGGACTCTCCACACCTGGAATATGAACACAATACAGAGTGTGAGTCAGAGGAGGAGGCGGCAGAGTGTTGGTGGGTCCGTCTGTCTTCTTCATCTCTCCTTGGTAGACCTCTGTAGTCAATCTGTAGACTAGGAGGTCCCGAGACCCTCAGGAACCCTCCAAGCCTGTCTGTTCCCTCATAAACCACCTGATTTTGGGTTTTGCCAATTGTACAGAATCATGGAGGAGACGGAAGCTCTTCTTGTTGAGTTTCGCTCCTCTCGAGATTCCACGTATGGTCCCATCGACCTTCTCTGGTCACCCACCTGCCAGGAGGTACGGAGCTCGGATCTCCAGGTGGAAGGTGAGTTCGTACTCGATGGAGTTCACCGCTTCCGTCTCCAAAAGAGACGCCAGGCAGAGCTTCTTGGTGCCTCCGGCCAGACCGACCTCCTTCCTGTGGACAAGAGACCAGAAGTGACCAGAAGTGAAGCCCTCATATCCCTGAGAGGATCACACATAGCATGCTGGGGTAGAAATGGGGTCACTGTTTTGGGGAAACACACCAGAAGGGCTATGCCAGGATCTTGTGTGGGCCAAAGACGTTGGGTGTGGGGGGATTATTGGCCCAGTGTTATCCTTGGCCTATGTCAGTAGGACCTCCCGGGTCAGATTTCCTTATTTCATAGAACGAAGACCAATGAGCTATATAAAGGGTCACATGTGGAACTAAACTACTCCAGACCGAGCTATAGGATAGGGACACGGAGCAATGCCGGGACATCCCACAATGCTACCACATGTTCAAAATGCCATGCTAATATAATATGTGGCCAAACGTCTGTGGACCCCCCCGAACATCACACCTATAGGAGCTTGTTGGACCTCCCATTCCAAAACCAGGACCATTAATTTTGAAGTTGCCCCCTTTCACCCCATGACCATTAATATGGAGGTGCCACCTATCCCCGTAGCCATTAATTAGGAGGTGCCCTCCATGGCCGTTAATATGGAGGTATCCTCCCATGATCATTAATATGGAGTTGGTACCCCTTTGTGGTCTACAACATTCTCCACTCTTCTGGGAAGGCTTCCACAGGATTTTGGGGGTTGTCTGTGGGAATTTGCCCCACATGTGTGGTCAGGTGCTGGTGTTGGATGAGAAGATCCGGCTCACACTCAGCGTTCAGTAGGTCATCTTTGGGATTAGTTGGAATGCTGTTTGTGAGCCATGTCTTCTGGTCCTGAGGTTCCTTCAGAGGTTCCTGGGGGTTCCTTGAGAAGAGAGCAGCAGAGGACAGATCTCCTGCCTACCAGTCTTCCCCTGCTCTCTCATCAGGGACCTCATAGGAACCCCAGGAGGGGAAGACCGATCTACCATTTATCCCAAAGGTGGTCAGTCGGGTTGAGGTTGGGGCTCTGTGCAGGACACTCGAGTTCCTCCACCACACTGGTCATACCATGTCTTTATGGAGCTGGCTTTGTGCATCTGAACCCAATAACTCCTATGGAACACCTCTGTACTATAAGGTGTTCCCATGTTCTATAAGGTGTTCCTATGTTCCATAAGGTGATCCCATGTTCTATAAGGTGTTCCCATGTTCTATAAGGTGTTCCTATGTTCCATAAGGTGTTCCCATGTTCCATAAGGTGTTCCCATGTTCCATAAGGTGTTCCCATGTTCCATAAGGTGTTCTTATGTTCCATAAGGTGTTCCCATGTTCCATAAGGTGTTCCCATGTTCCATAAGGTGTTCCTATGTTCCATAAGGTGTTCCCATGTTCCATAAGGTGTTCTTATGTTCCATAAGGTGTTCCCATGTTCCATTATGTGTTCCCATGTTCCATAAGGTGTTCCCATGTTCCTCAGGGTTGAGGTCGGGGCTCTGGCGTGGAGGAACTTGAGTGTCCTTCACAAACTGGTCCCACCATGTCTGTATGGAGCTGGCTTTGTACACAGGGGACAGTCATGGTGGAACAGAAAAGGGTCTTCACCAAACTGTGACCACATCACTCCTTACCGGTATGACCCCGTGATCAGGGAGGGGTGCTTGGAATGACTGCGGATGGCACCACCAAATACAGATAATTGCAGAAACGTCACCAGCACACCAAATCCTTATAGGATCAAAATTCATAGATTTTGGAGTTTGGGTGCCTGTGCCTATTTGTGAGATCAGGTATTGATGTTGGATGAGAAAATCTGGCTCACCTTTGGCATTCCAATTCATTCCAAAGGTCCTTAGTAGGGTTGAGGTCAGGGCTCTGTGCAGGACACTCGAGTTCCTCCACACCAAGCTGGTCCCACCATGTATTTATGGAGCTGGCTTTGTACACAGGGGACAGTCATGGTGAGACAGAAAAGGGTCTTCAACAAACAGTTGCCACAAGACTGGAAGAGCACAATTGTCTACAATGTCTTTCTATGGTGGAGCATTAACAGAACCTTCACTGGAGACACCTGATCTCAATGATTCAGAGGGGGGAGTCCACATACTTTTGGGCATATGGTATAGCTCAGTGGTGGTCAACTTTCTTGATATTGGGCTCTCAACTGCAGCCTCTGAGGGCCTGAAGGTTGGAAGAGCACAATTGTCTACAATGTCTTTGTATGATGGAGAATGAACAGAAACTTTCCCAGGAGACCCCTGATCTCAATGATTCGGAGGGAGGGAGGGTTGGGGAGGGTCCACATACTGGTGTCCATATGGAGCACAAACATTCAAGGTACACAGAGGGGTCCTTACAATCTCAGGGGGGTCCCGGCGGCCAGAGCGCTGTCAGAGGTGCCTTGCGTCACTCTGGGAACGCAGACGGGGGGGACCAGGACCCTGACAGCCCCGCTGGAGAGTGTGGGGAGCTCCGAGGACGTACTGATCAGCACCGACACGCTCTCCTGAGCCGGCACCACGCCCAGATTGGCCACAAAGATGATCCTTTCCAGGTCTTCGTCCAGCAGAATCCGACCTGAAGAGAAAAAAAGGGGGGGAAAATTAAAATTTACGTCATAAACCCCGAATAACGTCTCACTTGTTATAATAAAGGGGCAAATTCTCATGTGGGGGGGTGGTGGGGGGGATGCGCTATGGGATCGGAGATAATGACCCTCTCATTGATAATCCGGGTCCATCCGCGACTTTCACATATGAATGTAATGATTAAATCGGACTTTCCCGCACTTTTCCCGCACTTTCCTGTGCTTTTCCCGCACAAATTGTTTCATTTCCTGTAATTTGGAATCATTTGTGGATCTCATTTGGGGTTTGAACGTGCCCTCGGGGGTATCACCATCTCCAGCCCTCCCCACAATGACATCCGGTATTATCATGCAGCTAACGGAAGTACCTGCATTTGTTTTTTTTTTTACAATTGCTTCCTGCGGGGAGGGGCAGGCCATACTGCAGTGCGCGTGTTGGCAGGAGGAGAGAGCAGAGTGGAGCACCCAATCAGTGTACTTCTACTCCTCCACTGTCCAGTCAGCGTGCTGGAGGCGTGTTCTGGGGCTGTGTATGGTCGGAGTGGGTGGTCACAGACCTGGCTGTGCTACGTGGAAGGGCCGCCATGTTGGCACGAGCCGGAACCCCCCCTTTAATGGCGGGAGGGGCGAAGCGGCGGCTGCGAGCATCCAACGTGATCAGCATCTGGCGGTCTGACATCTGTTTCATTTCCCACAAGTGATATTTTTACTTTTTCTCCCCGGATAATCGGCGGCGACGTCAGACCGCGAAGTTCCTCGGCGGTCCGGATGCGTTTTACGTGGTTTTTTTTTCCAGCTGTTTTCGCCGCCGCGGCGGAAATTTGCGTCTGATCCTCATTATCAGCCGGAGACTTCGAGGGAACGCACTGGATCTCCGTAGCAGCTGGAGAGCCGCGCTAATGGTTTCACGGACGCGTTTAACCCCCCCAGCCGCGGGGGACAGAGACCTAACCCCTCCCCCCCTCCGTGGCGTCTCCTGGTGACCAGAACACCAGCCGATCGGTTTAATGAGCCAGAAATTCTCCCAACGTGGCTACACCGGCGCTAATGATCTCGCCCCTGACGCGGGGGACGGCTTTGAGGGAAATCAGCGTGGCGACGGCGGATCCACCGGAAGAACATTCCGGGTATTGGATTGTTATCATGTATCCGAGGATTCGCCGCAACTTATATCCTCATAGGAAGCCGCAGGGAGCGGCGCCCCACCGGCGACACCTACAGGCAACGCGGAGGAACTGCAGGGGACAGACCACGCCGAGCTTCATTCCGAAATCTCCAACTTCTATCACCAAAGATCCGCCCCTGAGCTCCGGTCAGTGACTCTGCCGCGGCTGAGATGATGTCATCAGTCTGCTGCAGGCCAGGAGGAAGCATTTCCTCAGTCTCCCCTCCCCCAGTGATTAGTCTGCTGCAGGCAGGAGGAAGCAGTTCCTCTGTCTCCCCTCCCCCCCAGTGATCAGTCTGCTGCAGGCAGGAGGAAGCAGTTCCTCTGTCTCCCCTCCCCACCAGTGATCAGTCTGCTGCAGGAAGGGGGAAGCATTTCCTCAGCTGCGCATGCAGGAGGAAGCATTTCCTCAGTCTCCCCTCCCCCCAGTGATCAGTCTGCTGCAGGCAGGAGGAAGCATTCCTTCAGTCTCCCCTCCACCCAGTGATCAGTCTGCTGCAGGCAGGAGGAAGCATTTCCTCAGTCTCCTCTCCCCCTAGTGAGCAGTCTGCTGCGGGCAGGAGGAAGCATTTCCTCAGTCTCCCCTCCCCCAGTGATCAGTCTGCTGCAGGCAGGAGGAAGCATTTCCTCAGTCTCCCCCAGTGATCAGACTGTAACATTGTAACTTTGTACCCAGTCACAAGGTGAGAGGCTGCAGGCAGGGGCTGATCTGTGTCAGACATTGGTGAACACAGCCCAGAACTGCACAGACAGAGGCATTGTCAAGGGGAGTCGTGATCTCGGTGAGAGGTAATAAATACCTGGAAGGGTCACATGACACAAGGATCTATATATCTGAGGACAGGTCCTCTTTAGATGGGGGGGAGGGGGGTCCCGGGAGCCACATTGTGAATTTGTATTGTAGTCATATTGGAAATAACTTTGTTACATTGTTGCTGTGAAATGTCTCCACCCGTTGCTGAGTCCGCCCTCTGGTGGCCGTCAGTGGTCACTGCAATCCCTCAGCTCTCCTGATCAACGAACCCGGACATGTACCTGATGCCGTATGAAGGGAACGTTCCTCTAAGTCAGCTGTACCGGCTCCTCCCCCCGGACCGAAATCACCGAGGGGGGG
>NW_017308360.1:159316-164368 GCF_000935625.1 Nanorana parkeri | reverse complement strand
CACATAGGAGACGAAGGTTCGGCTAATCCCTCGGCTCACTCCGGCCGCCGGAGCCCTCCGACGAAGCCGACCGTCCTCCCCGCAAAATGTCAAACAAAACCGCGCGGGGTCCCCCTTCCCGATCCCCCGAGGTCTGGCGGGAATGGTAGGAGGGGCTCCAAAGCGTGCGAGGTTCCCCCCAAAAGTCATATGTATCTGGTAGGAATTTTAAGGGTGAACCCCACCACAAAAAGAGGAAACAAAATGGGGTCCCCCCCCTAAAATTCCCAACCAGACCCCTAACATTCCCAACCAGACCCCTAACATTCCCAACCATGTAGTAAGATTCGTCCATCTTGGCCTTGTCCTTGATCTGCACGGTGATGATGTGTCTGCAGATGACGGCCTCGAATCCGACCACCACAGTGTGCTCATTGAGGGGATAGACGAAGAGCGCTGCGGGGAGCGAGAGGGGAGAGCGTTACATGTGAGGACTGTGCTCAGTACCACTTCCCTGTCCTGTGTACTGGGTGTCATTCTCAGTATCTGTTCCTATTCTGTATGTATGGACTCTGCACAGTACCACTTCCCTTGTCCCGTATGCCGGGTGTCATTCTCAGTATCTGTTCCTATTCTGTATGTATGGACTCTGCACAGTACCACTTCCCTTGTCCCGTATGCCGGGTGTCATTCTCAGTATCTGTTCCTATTCTGTATGTATGGACTCTGCACAGTACCACTTCCCTTGTCCCGTATGCCGGGTGTCATTCTCAGTATCTGTTCCTATTCTGTATGTATGGACTCTGCACAGTACCACTTCCCTTGTCCCGTATGCCGGGTGTCATTCTCAGTATCTGTTCCTATTCTGTATGTATGGACTCTGCACAGTACCACTTCCCTTGTCCCGTATGCCGGGTGTCATTCTCAGTATCTGTTCCTATTCTGTATGTATGGACTCTGCACAGTACCACTTCCCTTGTCCCGTATGCCGGGTGTCATTCTCAGTATCTGTTCCTATTCTGTATGTATGGACTCTGCACAGTACCACTTCCCTTGTCCCGTATGCCGGGTGTCATTCTCAGTATCTGTTCCTATTCTGTATGTATGGACTCTGCACAGTACCACTTCCCTTGTCCCGTATGCCGGGTGTCATTCTCAGTATCTGTTCCTATTCTGTATGTATGGACTCTGCACAGTACCACTTCCCTTGTCCCGTATGCCGGGTGTCATTCTCAGTATCTGTTCCTATTCTGTATGTATGGACTCTGCACAGTACCACTTCCCTTGTCCCGTATGCCGGGTGTCATTCTCAGTATCTGTTCCTATTCTGTATGTATGGACTCTGCACAGTACCACTTCCCTTGTCCCGTATGCCGGGTGTCATTCTCAGTATCTGTTCCTATTCTGTATGTATGGACTCTGCACAGTACCACTTCCCTTGTCCCGTATGCCGGGTGTCATTCTCAGTATCTGTTCCTATTCTGTATGTATGGACTCTGCACAGTACCACTTCCCTTGTCCCGTATGCCGGGTGTCATTCTCAGTATCTGTTCCTATTCTGTATGTATGGACTCTGCACAGTACCACTTCCCTTGTCCCGTATGCCGGGTGTCATTCTCAGTATCTGTTCCTATTCTGTATGTATGGACTCTGCACAGTACCACTTCCCTTGTCCCGTATGCCGGGTGTCATTCTCAGTATCTGTTCCTATTCTGTATGTATGGACTCTGCACAGTACCACTTCCCTTGTCCCGTATGCCGGGTGTCATTCTCAGTATCTGTTCCTATTCTGTATGTATGGACTCTGCACAGTACCACTTCCCTTGTCCCGTATGCCGGGTGTCATTCTCAGTATCTGTTCCTATTCTGTATGTATGGACTCTGCACAGTACCACTTCCCTTGTCCCGTATGCCGGGTGTCATTCTCAGTATCTGTTCCTATTCTGTATGTATGGACTCTGCACAGTACCACTTCCCTTGTCCCGTATGCCGGGTGTCATTCTCAGTATCTGTTCCTATTCTGTATGTATGGACTCTGCACAGTACCACTTCCCTTGTCCCGTATGCCGGGTGTCATTCTCAGTATCTGTTCCTATTCTGTATGTATGGACTCTGCACAGTACCACTTCCCTTGTCCCGTATGCCGGGTGTCATTCTCAGTATCTGTTCCTATTCTGTATGTATGGACTCTGCACAGTACCACTTCCCTTGTCCCGTATGCCGGGTGTCATTCTCAGTATCTGTTCCTATTCTGTATGTATGGACTCTGCACAGTACCACTTCCCTTGTCCCGTATGCCGGGTGTCATTCTCAGTATCTGTTCCTATTCTGTATGTATGGACTCTGCACAGTACCACTTCCCTTGTCCCGTATGCCGGGTGTCATTCTCAGTATCTGTTCCTATTCTGTATGTATGGACTCTGCACAGTACCACTTCCCTTGTCCCGTATGCCGGGTGTCATTCTCAGTATCTGTTCCTATTCTGTATGTATGGACTCTGCACAGTACCACTTCCCTTGTCCCGTATGCCGGGTGTCATTCTCAGTATCTGTTCCTATTCTGTATGTATGGACTCTGCACAGTACCACTTCCCTTGTCCCGTATGCCGGGTGTCATTCTCAGTATCTGTTCCTATTCTGTATGTATGGACTCTGCACAGTACCACTTCCCTTGTCCCGTATGCCGGGTGTCATTCTCAGTATCTGTTCCTATTCTGTATGTATGGACTCTGCACAGTACCACTTCCCTTGTCCCGTATGCCGGGTGTCATTCTCAGTATCTGTTCCTATTCTGTATGTATGGACTCTGCACAGTACCACTTCCCTTGTCCCGTATGCCGGGTGTCATTCTCAGTATCTGTTCCTATTCTGTATGTATGGACTCTGCACAGTACCACTTCCCTTGTCCCGTATGCCGGGTGTCATTCTCAGTATCTGTTCCTATTCTGTATGTATGGACTCTGCACAGTACCACTTCCCTTGTCCCGTATGCCGGGTGTCATTCTCAGTATCTGTTCCTATTCTGTATGTATGGACTCTGCACAGTACCACTTCCCTTGTCCCGTATGCCGGGTGTCATTCTCAGTATCTGTTCCTATTCTGTATGTATGGACTCTGCACAGTACCACTTCCCTTGTCCCGTATGCCGGGTGTCATTCTCAGTATCTGTTCCTATTCTGTATGTATGGACTCTGCACAGTACCACTTCCCTTGTCCCGTATGCCGGGTGTCATTCTCAGTATCTGTTCCTATTCTGTATGTATGGACTCTGCACAGTACCACTTCCCTTGTCCCGTATGCCGGGTGTCATTCTCAGTATCTGTTCCTATTCTGTATGTATGGACTCTGCACAGTACCACTTCCCTTGTCCCGTATGCCGGGTGTCATTCTCAGTATCTGTTCCTATTCTGTATGTATGGACTCTGCACAGTACCACTTCCCTTGTCCCGTATGCCGGGTGTCATTCTCAGTATCTGTTCCTATTCTGTATGTATGGACTCTGCACAGTACCACTTCCCTTGTCCCGTATGCCGGGTGTCATTCTCAGTATCTGTTCCTATTCTGTATGTATGGACTCTGCACAGTACCACTTCCCTTGTCCCGTATGCCGGGTGTCATTCTCAGTATCTGTTCCTATTCTGTATGTATGGACTCTGCACAGTACCACTTCCCTTGTCCCGTATGCCGGGTGTCATTCTCAGTATCTGTTCCTATTCTGTATGTATGGACTCTGCACAGTACCACTTCCCTTGTCCCGTATGCCGGGTGTCATTCTCAGTATCTGTTCCTATTCTGTATGTATGGACTCTGCACAGTACCACTTCCCTTGTCCCGTATGCCGGGTGTCATTCTCAGTATCTGTTCCTATTCTGTATGTATGGACTCTGCACAGTACCACTTCCCTTGTCCCGTATGCCGGGTGTCATTCTCAGTATCTGTTCCTATTCTGTATGTATGGACTCTGCACAGTACCACTTCCCTTGTCCCGTATGCCGGGTGTCATTCTCAGTATCTGTTCCTATTCTGTATGTATGGACTCTGCACAGTACCACTTCCCTTGTCCCGTATGCCGGGTGTCATTCTCAGTATCTGTTCCTATTCTGTATGTATGGACTCTGCACAGTACCACTTCCCTTGTCCCGTATGCCGGGTGTCATTCTCAGTATCTGTTCCTATTCTGTATGTATGGACTCTGCACAGTACCACTTCCCTTGTCCCGTATGCCGGGTGTCATTCTCAGTATCTGTTCCTATTCTGTATGTATGGACTCTGCACAGTACCACTTCCCTTGTCCTGTATGCCGGGTGTCATTCTCGGTATCTCAGTCGCAATGCATGCTGGGACTCACCTTCCACAGACTGGGTCTCGGGGTTGCTGTAGGTCAGGGAGGCCGTCATCCCCAGGGAGTAGCCGCTGACGCAGGCGCTGATCTCGGAGGCCGTCAGGGGCAGGGGGGCCCCGGTGAAGCGGTTCATCAGTCCCGGCATCCTGGCCCTGCAATATAGACACAGTGAGACATGCCGGAGGGATCACCAGGGAGCAGGTCACATGTCGGGGGAGGGGGGAGGGACTCAGGT
Organism: Nanorana parkeri; assembly: GCF_000935625.1. NCBI lineage: Eukaryota > Metazoa > Chordata > Amphibia > Anura > Dicroglossidae > Nanorana > Nanorana parkeri. The sequence goes on along the minus strand of NW_017308360.1, from coordinate 159,813 downwards.
GTATATGAGGATTACTGAGCCATTATAAGGCCAATTATAATGATTATCATGCTGCTTCCTGGTTTTCCTCTGCAGAGCTCTATGCCAGCAGAGCTGAGTAGCAGCCACACCCCGCCCTCATCATGGCCACACCCCTCATCATAGCCACACCCCTCATCATGGCCACACCCCTCCATGGTCCTCACTCAGGCCTGAGTGCACTGGGTCAGACTCTGCTATGTGCAGTCACATTTACATTCCCCATCCAGACGGCGGAGGATGATGACCATGTACATGGAGGATGTTACTCTGTATCTATTTCTGGGATTCCAGTCTTGGGGAAGGTGACGTCCCCTTTAAGTCCCTGGAAGGAAAGGAGACGGCGAAGGTTTCGTGTGGAACGATTTCCTGTCTTTGTTCCCAGAATTCTCCGCGGATCCGAAGTGTTGGTGACAACGCCGGCGGAGAACGTTCCCGGTGATTATCGTTCTGTGACAGTGAAGAAGAATCGATTCGAA
>NW_017308360.1:158595-159137 GCF_000935625.1 Nanorana parkeri | reverse complement strand
GGGAGAGCGGCCGGTCTCAGCCAATCACACGCGGAGCTGACGGGGGAGAGCGGCCGGTCTCAGCCAATCACGCGAAAAAAGCCGATGGGGGAGAGCGACGGATCGCTACATTGTGTCACGGCTCCGGAAATATTTCCGACTCATTGTCAGTCCCCAGACAACGGCAGAGCGTCAATAATATCCGCAGAGGAAAGGACGGAACAAGGAATTCCGGAGAACGGAGACCAGAGAGAGACGACAGACTGACCCCCAACCTGGAGATACTACAAGAGCCTGAGGAGGGATACACCCCCCCGAGCCTGTGCAGAGCGCCCACAGCCCGGACAGCCAATTATGGCAGCAAGCCCAAGGAGAGTAGACTGTGCCGGCGGTGTTACATGGCGGGGACACCAGAGGATGAGGGTCACTTCCTGCTATGGGGCCTCCGTTTTCCCCGGAGCGTATCCCGTCGTGTTCCCCGGAGCGTTTACCAACGTTTTCCCCGGAGCGTATCCCGCCGCGTTCCCCGTAGCGTATTCTGCCGTGTTCCCCGTAGCGGTTTC
>NW_017308360.1:155913-158003 GCF_000935625.1 Nanorana parkeri | reverse complement strand
TCTGCCGTGTTCCCCGTAGCGGATTCCCCTGTTTTCCCCGCAGCGTATTCCGCCGTATTCCCCCGGAGCGTATTACGCCCTTTTCCCCAAAGCTTATTCCGCCGTATTCCCCCGGAGCGGATTCCGCTTTTTCCCCGGAGCTCATTCCGCCCTTTGCTCAGATCCGACGCTCAGATCCGACGCCGCGATTCTCCTGGGACGCTGCTGAGCAAAATTAACAACAACATGAAATATTGAATCTGTTTATTCCTCAGAGCGGCGGACGCTTCCATGAATATTCATCCGAAGACGGCGCGCCGGCAATGAATCGGCTTTAATTAAAACGTAATATCCGCGAAGCGCAGCGAGCGCCATCCCGCCCACGTTCATGGAAATATCGAATGACAACGGGACTGAAAACTTCAGAAATAAACTTCGCAGCGCGGTCCTCGTCGCGGGGAACGTTCCCGGATTTCACTATCGCCGCGGATTTTGGGCGATCAGGAGAAATCTGACGCCGCAATTCATTCTGATACAAGACGTGAAATATTAAAGAGGACATCAGAAAAGGACGGATCAGAACTCCAGTCCGTGTTTTACTGACATCTGGGGCCCCTTTAGTGTCTTTCACCCTCACTTCCTGTCACCGTGAAAACTGTATCTACAGACAGGAAGTGGGAGGAAATCTGCAACAATGTAAAATGTTCTTTTTTCTGCAGTTTGTGAGAAAACATCAAATAATGAGAGCAATGAGGGGCCCTGTGTTGTCACCAGAACAAAAATGTCTGCCCTGGACACAGTTAACTCCGCCCACAGGGTGGGCAGTTTCTTGCAGACCCTGCCCACTTACCAGAGTGGCCCGCCCAAACCCCGCCTCTATTTCTGCAGGGACTGCCCACTCACCATAATGAATGGCTTACTCTGTGATCCCGGGACACCAGGACCAAGATGGAGGACTGTCCCCGATGGAATCGGTCCAGTATAGGTTTAAGCAACTCCAGTACCTCTCAGGGGACATTTGGGGGCCCCTTCACTCCTTGGCATCCTGGTAGGTTATGGCAAGTCAGGGACACATAAGAGTATGAGGAGGCGGGGCTATTGCGTCCTCCATATCGGCGGCTGTCGCCTTGCGAGGAATTTGAGGTGCAAATTGTGGGGCCTCAGCGGTAATCGGTCGCGGGGCCGTAGCAGGAATTGGTCGCAGGTTTGCGGAGCCGTAGCGGGAATTGGTCGCAGGTTCGCGGAGCCGTAGCGGGAATTGGTCGCGGGGTCGTAGCGGGAATTGGTCACAGGTTTGCAGGGCCATAGCGGGAATTGGTCGCAGGTTCGCGGAGCCGTAGCGGAAATTGGTTGCAGGTTCGCGGAGCCGTAGCGGAAATTGGTTGCAGGTTCGCGGAGCCATAGCGGGAATTGGTCGCAGGTTCGCGGAGCCGTAGCGGGAATTGGTCGCAGGTTCATGGGGTCGTAGCGGGAATTGGTCGCAGGTTCATGGGGTCGTAGCGGGAATTGGTCGCAGGTTCATGGGGTCGTAGCGGGAATTGGTCGCAGGTTCGCAGGGTCGTAGCGGGAAATTGGTCGCAGGTTCACAGGGTCGTAGCGGGAATTGGTCGCAGATTTGTGGAACTGTGGCAGGAATTGGTCGCAGGTTCGCGGGCCCGCAGCGGGAATTGGTCGCTGGGTCGTAGCGGGAACTGGTTGCAGGTTCGCAGGGCCGTGATGTGATTTGGTCGCAGGTTCGCAGAGCCGCGGCGTCTCTGACAATGGCTGTCGAGAACAATAAAGCTGTGATAATGGAAGGTGGAGAGACGGAGACAATGCGGGTGATTTGGAGGTCTGATTGCTGGAGAGCTGCCATTGTGACATCGCCCCCCCTCTCGCAGGCCGCGTCCCCAATACAGCGCCACCTCCCCTCCCCCCCTCGTAGTTAATAGAATCCCATCCATTATAATACAGGAAGTCGGGAGGCTTATCGGCAAGCTGTCAATCATCTTCTGTCCTCGCTGTCGCCGGCCTCCGGCTAACTGTTCGTCTTCATTGTTGAAGTACGCGGCGCACCCCGAGGAAAAGAGTGCTCGTCTCGCCCTCGCCCCGCGTCACGTCTCTTTTTATCT
>NW_017308360.1:155088-155639 GCF_000935625.1 Nanorana parkeri | reverse complement strand
CGCGTTCATGGCCGTACAGCTGAGAGTCGGGCGGCTCTGTAAAGACGTAGCTCCGGGAACAGATAGCGGACATCACGAAGCCCATTAATAAATAAAATTGAATCAGCATTTGCTGCAATATTCACCCCCAATCCAGAGATTCCCACAAGATGATCTCAGTCTGATGACCAGCATCATTCAACCCACTTCCTCTGATCCCAGGTCATCCCGGACCGGCCCCCAACCTCCTGTGACTGGACAGTGAGAGGATAAGCAGCACGGTGATGAGCTCATCTCTCTGTCACTCCTCTCTCCTCCAATCAGCATGCTCCTTGTCAGCACATGAACTGGTTGGCTGAAGTGCGGCTTCTCCCTCTCACACGCCAGCCCTGCTGTACAGGGAATGTAGGAGGCTGAGAGCGGGTCACATTCATGTTCTTACACCGTATATGATAATACATTTATTGATCTATTATTGATCACGGAGCCGCATTAATTGGCGTCTTTTATCTCCGACAATCCGCGGCTGTGAAGTGTTCTCATCGGAGAGGATTTTCCCCACTGTGTTTTTC
>NW_017308360.1:153148-153962 GCF_000935625.1 Nanorana parkeri | reverse complement strand
CAAAGCCGTACCAAGCCCGTCCCGGGCCCCTGCACCGCCGGAACCAGACATGACCCCCTTGCTGTGCCGCGTTCATGGCCGTACAGCTGAGAGTCGGGCGGCTCTGTAAAGACGTAGCTCCGGGAACAGATAGCGGACATCACGAAGCCCATTAATAAATAAAATTGAATCAGCATTTGCTGCAATATTCACCCCCAATCCAGAGATTCCCACAAGATGATCTCAGTCTGATGACCAGCATCATTCAACCCACTTCCTCTGATCCCAGGTCATCCCGGACCGGCCCCCAACCTCCTGTGACTGGACAGTGAGAGGATAAGCAGCACGGTGATGAGCTCATCTCTCTGTCACTCCTCTCTCCTCCAATCAGCATGCTCCTTGTCAGCACATGAACTGGTTGGCTGAAGTGCGGCTTCTCCCTCTCACACGCCAGCCCTGCTGTACAGGGAATGTAGGAGGCTGAGAGCGGGTCACATTCATGTTCTTACACCGTATATGATAATACATTTATTGATCTATTATTGATCACGGAGCCGCATTAATTGGCGTCTTTTATCTCCGACAATCCGCGGCTGTGAAGTGTTCTCATCGGAGAGGATTTTCCCCGCCGGGTTTTTCCTCGTTTGGCGCCCCGGGGGGACGCCAAACGCGGCGGATACGAAACGCGTCTTCTCCTGCTCAGGATCAAAACCTGAAAACGATGCTCTCCGGGAGCGGCCGATCCATCCCCCCGCTACAAAGCGCCGCGTATTATCTCTGATTTATGGATCGCGGCTCCGCGGCGTGTCATTCCCGCTGAAGGAGACGCCTGTGC
>NW_017308360.1:152387-153097 GCF_000935625.1 Nanorana parkeri | reverse complement strand
GGATATTTATGCAGCGCGGCCGCGTCCTCCGATATGACCCGACAAACAACGGCGGGGCGCAGGCGGTCATTGTGAACACATTGTATCAATAACCAGCGAGAGAACGATACAAAATATCCGAGCGCAGTAACCCGGAGCAGCCAATCACAACTCATCTCTCCCTCCATAGGGCTGCAGACCTTTAATAGAGGACGTCCAGACAAATCTCCCCTTCTTGGTTTTGGATGGCGTGGCGGAGAAGCCCTCCCCCACTAGGAGTGGGGACACCCCACCATGACGTCATCGCGCATGCAGGGCTATCTAATTGACGCCTGCCGGTGGCTATCTTGGTGATGGACGCCGGCAGAGAGAGGAGGGGACGTTATCCCGCCGGGTCCCCTCCTCTCTCCTGACACTGGGCTCTCAGTTCACGCCCCCGTGCCCAACTTTTTTAGAGGGGGGTGACACCAAAATGCCTGTCAGTGTCACCCCTCCAATGGTGTCACCCGAGTGTGGGCCGCACCCCCCTTGTGACGCCACTGCTGCTTTCAGCGCTGGCCACATGTGTGAATGCATTAGGTCGGGCGGGGGGCAACCTCAAGCTGTGGTGAAACTACAAGTCCCATGGGGCATTGCAAGACTCTGACAGCCACAGGCAGGACTCCTGGAGGCAGAGGCATGATGGGAGATGGAGTACCGAGGCCGCTCTCCCTCCCCGCCCCCCCGCATTA
>NW_017308360.1:151678-152231 GCF_000935625.1 Nanorana parkeri | reverse complement strand
GAGAGAGAGAGAGACAGAGAAATTTTTTTATACAACCAATCGATTAGTTGAAAAAAATAATCGGGTAACTAATCGATTATGAAAATAATCGTTAGCTGCAGCCCTACACGGCAAGAATCTGCATTTACTTCCCCAGGACCGGCGCAAAGCCAGCGGTGCTTTCCTTCCAATGTTTGTCGAATTCATACAGCAGCCCCTCCCTATAGATGTGATCGGCTCACTGCTTCTCCCAGCAGCCGGCACAGAGCTTGAGGTAGAATGTTAGCCATCCCCATGCACTGTCCTTTGCTGCACTCAGCCTTTTATAGTTGGGCAGTCAGAACGATGCTTGTGCCGAGGTTGCCCCTGCTGTGAACTTGGGGATGAATTACTCCGCAGTGGCTGCAGCTACAGAGGTGAGTGGGGACTTGCTTTAAAGCTCAGGAGGATGTAAACCTTTAAATGTCCATCTCCAGGCCCCCAGACTCACTTTAAGGACAAGTCCTGAGTCATATGACAGGAGTGGAGTTACCCTTTAACTACAGATCATCTATCCAGTTAACTTCATGCGAGG
>NW_017308360.1:150860-151615 GCF_000935625.1 Nanorana parkeri | reverse complement strand
CCCTGAAGGCTCCTTAGTCTCCAGGATGCTCAGCTGCCTCAGGACTTGTCCTTAAAGTGAGTCTGGGGGCCGGGATATGGTCATCTAAAGGTTCACATTCTCCTGAGCTTTGAAACAAGTGCCCACTCACCTCTGTAGCTGCAGCCACTGTGGAGGAATTCAACCCCACGTTCACAGCACAGCAGAAGCACTGAAGACATTCAAGTCATTCTCTCAGCAGCTCGGCTCCCCATCCCAGCAGTGAACCAGCAGCTCAGCTCCCCCTCCTAGCAGTGACACTGTAGCTCAGCTCCCCCTCCTAGCAGTGAACCAGCAGCTCAGCTCTCCCTGCCTCCCCCTCCCAGCAGTGACACTGTAGCTCAGCTCCCCCTCTCACTTCTCCCCGCCTCCCCTTCCCAGCAGTGACACTGTAGCTCAGCTCCCCCTCCTAGCAGTGAACCAGCAGCTCAGCTCTCCCGGCTTCCCCCTCCCAGCAGTGACACTGTAGCTCAGCTCCCCCTCCTAGCAGTGAACCAGCAGCTCAGCTCTCCCTGCCTCCCCTTCCCAGCAGTGACACTGTAGCTCAGCCAGCTCCCCCTCCCTGCAGTGAACCAGCAGCTCAACTCCTCCTGCTTCCCCCTTTAAGAAGCAATTCAGCAGCTCATCGCCTCCCCACCAGCAAGGATTCAGTAGCTCAGCTCCTCCTGCTTCCCCCGCCTGTCACTGACTCAGCAGCTCTGCACCCCCCCCCCCCCCCCACCAGCCCCCCACACGCC
>NW_017308360.1:149984-150655 GCF_000935625.1 Nanorana parkeri | reverse complement strand
ACTCTGCAGTTCAGCTCCTCCTGCTCCTCTTCCCTGAAGTGGCTCAGTGACTACAGCAGGAGCGCCGGTTGGGGGAGGGGGAGCTGAGCTGCCGAGCGGATGACTTGAAAGACTTCCGTGCTTCTGCTTTGAAACTTTGAGGATGAATTGCTCCGCAGCGGCTGCAGCTACAGAGGTCAGTGAGGTCTCGTTTTAAAGCTCATTTACTGCCCATTGAACGCATGCAAATGCTGGAATGCCTTATAGCCTGGCCACAGGTTCACCGATGGGTGACCACACATGAGAAGATGTCCCTGCTTGTGTAGTCACATGTATACATTGCAGTGCAGTAAAGGGTGGGGGGCCCATGGGGGCACCTTGAGACCAGTCGTGTCTGTTTTGGGCTCGGATCACGCAGCAAGCACCAGCGAGTCTCATCCGGGAACACACAACGAAAACCTCCCCTTCTGCCTGATTCCGGATGTGAAATGTCAGCTCTTCTGCCGAGCGCGGTGCACCCGAGACCGAGGGAAGCGGCTGTGGCTCTGGAGGTCGGATCAGCCGAATTGGCCAGTTCGGGATCCACATTCCGATGGACGGTTTAGAGGCCGCTCTATAATCTAGGGCTTATAGCTGCTGCTTTTGGAACTACAACTCCCAGCATGCCCCGGCCCTGGGGGATCGATTTGCCA
>NW_017308360.1:146878-149621 GCF_000935625.1 Nanorana parkeri | reverse complement strand
GAAAAGTTTGGGGCGACCAATCCGGGATTTTATCCACCCAAAAATTGAGCCCCTGCGGGTGAGAAATCCCCACTCCGGGTCTTACTTCTTCCGGCCCGTTGTGTCGGAGGAGCCAGTCTGCAATGCCCATGTCAACATTGACTCGGCCCATTGGTCATCAGAAGGGCCAATCACTGGGTCCTGTAACAGGGGCAGACTCAAGACCAGCGGCCATGTAAAGAGTATAGCTGCTGCTTTTGGAGCTACAACTCCCAGCATGCCCCGACGGTTGACTTTAAGCCAGAGCCGCCTGCCCGCCAACATGCAGGAAAGATGTGAAGACTGGAAGGGGATCTGTCGCCATGAGAGAACCTGAATTCCGCAGGATTTGGCTTGGAATAATCTGCATGTGATGCGGAAGGCCCCTTTAATTTCCTCTGCCTTCCCTCAGGCACGCGAGGCGGCGGCAAGAGTTAATACGGCTCGCGGCTCGGCGAGATGAAAGCCGGCTTCATTGTCACCATTCCCGGGATTTGCACACAGAGCGGCACACCTGTGTAAATATAATTATAGGCTCCGGCATACAGAACTCGGCGTAATGATTCCTGTGCCGAATCTCTGCCGGCGGAGGACCCTTCGGGGGAGTTACAGCCACCGGGAAATCACTGCCGCTTAATTGCCTTCAAAAAGGCCCGGAGCCTGTCGCCGCCCTACGCCGTCATGTGCCCCGCGCATCCATTTCCATCATGGATAGGCGATCGCTGGCAAGGACCGCCTGAGGGACGCTCAGCGCTGCGGGAGGACTGGTCTCCGTACCCAGATGGAGGCCGGAGGGCGGAGAGGAAATATTTTGGGCTCTGTCTGCAAAACAAAGACTTTGTAACCCTCAATCATTCTTCTCTGTCCGCAGACGAGCGCGCGGCCTGGACGCAAAGTCGCGGCTGGTTCAACGGCTTCAACCCCGGGTGGTCAGAGTGTGGATTAGTGTTAGGATTTGTACCAGGGTCAGGGTTACCGGAAGGGTTAGGGTTACCTATAGGGTCAGGGTTACCAGATGTATCAGGATTACCGGAAGGGTCAGGGTTACCTTTAGGGTCAGGGTTACCTATAGGGTCAGGGTTACCTTTAGGGTCAGGGTTACCGCACGGGTTAGGGTTACCTTTAGGGTCAGGGTTACCAGAAGTATCAGGATTACCGGAAGGGTTACCTTTAGGGTCAGGGTTACCTTTAGGGTCAGGGTTACCTTTAGGGTCAGGGTTACCGCACGGGTTAGGGTTACCTTTAGGGTCAGGGTTACCTATAGGGTCAGGGTTACCTTTAGGGTCAGGGTTACCGCACGAGTTAGGGTTACCTTTAGGGTCAGGGTTACCAGAAGTATCAGGATTACCGGAAGGGTTACCTTTAGGGTCAGGGTTACCTTTAGGGTCAGGGTTACCGCACGGGTTAGGGTTACCTTTAGGGTCAGGGTTACCAGATGTATCAGGATTACCGGAAGGGTTAGGGTTACCTTTAGGGTCAGGGTTACCAGAAGTATCAGGATTACAGTAAGGGTTACCTTTAGGGTCAGGGTTACCTTTAGGGTCAGGGTTACCGCACGAGTTAGGGTTACCTTTAGGGTCAGGGTTACCAGAAGTATCAGGATTACCGGAAGCGTTAGGGTTACCTTTGGGGTCATGGTTACCAGAAGTATCAGGATTAACGGAAGGGTTAGGGTTACCTTTAGGGTCAGGGGTACCGCAAGGGTTAGGGTTACTGCAAGGGTTAGGGTTACTGCAAGGGTTAGGGTTACATGTAAGTTTAGTGTTATCTTTTCAAGGGTTAGTGTTATGTTTAGGGTTATCTTTGGGTTAGGATTTCCTTTAGGGTTACAGTTACGCTTAGGGTTTCCTTTAGGGTTGAGCCTGCTGCAAGGGTTAGGGTGATCTTCAGGGTTAGGGCAATTGTTAGGATAGAGTTACATTTAGAGTTCGAGTTACCTTAGGGGTTTGGGTCATCTGTAGAGTTAGGGTAAACTTTGGGATAGAGTTGCCCCTTTAGGGTTAATTACTGCAAGGGTTAGGGTTACATTTAGGGTCGGGGGTTAGCATTTTTGGCACAAGATCAGGTCCAGGATAGTTGGAAGGCGCTTCCTTAACCATTGGCAACCGTTGAAGGTCCATTGTACCCTTAAAAGCCACCAAAAGCCACCTTCACTTCATCTTACCCATCGACTCAAAAGGGTTAACCCTAACCCTCCAACTCCCTAATGAGGACAGCAGCCACCTCCATATGCACTGTGGGGCCCAGAAGAGCATGGGATGGGCCGGTTCCTGCACATTTCTGGGTGCCACAAAGGATACTCTTTATCTGTGTTTGTAGACCAGAACATGGGCAACTGAATTTAAACATGTGCATGCCTGTTACCCTAAAAATAGCCCAAATGTAACAACAGAATTCACCGCAACACCCCGACCTATCCTAACCCCATCCCAACCCCATTCCAACCTCATCCCAACCCCATCTCAATCCCATCCCAACCCCACACCAACCCCATCTCAATCCCATCTCAATCCCATCCCAACCCAACCCCATCTCAACCCCATCCCAACCCCATCTCAATCCCATCCCAGCCCCATCCCAACCCCATCCCAACCCCATCTCAATCCCATCCCAATCCCATCCCAACCCCATCTCAATCCCATCTCAATCCCATCCCAACCCAACCCCATCTCAACCCCATCCCAACCCCATCTCAATCCCATCCCAGCCCCATCCCAACCCCATC
>NW_017308360.1:146298-146808 GCF_000935625.1 Nanorana parkeri | reverse complement strand
AAACCTCATCTCAATCCCATCCCAACCCATCCCAACCCCATCTCAATCCCATGCCAACCCCATCTCAACCCCATCCCAACCCCATTCCATCCCAACCTCATCTCAACTCCATCCCAATCCCATCCCAACCCCATTCCATCCCAACCCCATCTCAACCCAATCCCATCCCAACCCCATCCAAACCCCATTCCAACCCCATCTCAACCCAACCCCATCTCAACCCCATCCAAACCCCATTCCAACCCCATCTCAACCCAACCCCATCTCAACCCCATTCCAACCCCATCTCAACCCCATTCCATCCCAACCTCATATCAACTCCATCCCCATTCCATCCCAACCCCATCTCAACCCAACCCCATCCCAACCCCATCCAAACCCCATTCCAACCCCATCTCAACCCAACCCCATCTCAACCCCATCCCAACCCCATCTCAACCCCATTCCATCCCAACCTCATATCAACTCCATCCCCATTCCATCCCAACCCCATCTCAACCCAATCCCATC
>NW_017308360.1:144436-146208 GCF_000935625.1 Nanorana parkeri | reverse complement strand
CACCCCACCCCCATCTCACCCCAACCCAATCCTATCCCAATATCACCCCATCCCAACCCCATACCAACCCCATCCCCATAGACATCAATGGCATTTGCCTCTAAGTTGGGGGTCGCCAAATTTGGAAAAAGATGAGCTGGACCCTCGGTGAATGTACTCGGGACAGATTCACCCATCACTGTCTTTTCATCCTGTTGGCTTCTTAGTGAATTCTACGAATAATAAACTATATCTGGACAGGAACCGTTTTCGGCGACCTCCATCGTCATGGCTGTCCTTCTTCACAATAGACATCACGCGATGGCCGGTCCCCGTGAGGTACCGCCGAGGAGGTCAGCGCCCCTTTAATTGCCATTATAATCCGCTCTAAGTCCTCCAACGTATAAAGAAAATGTCGGATTCCGCGCCGCGTCCTGGCGAAAGCCGTTTTAGTGTCTCGCCGTCAGGCAGCTGAGCCGGCGACGCGCCTCTTTGTGAAGCGGGAGGAATTGTGATTGTCAGTGACAGGCGCATTTTTTTTAGCAACCAGAGACGAGTTATAAATTCACGATCTTGCCGTTAGCGAAGCGCGTAGGGAAAAATATGTCACCTCCAAAAGCTCACGACGCGATCCGAGTAACTATCAGTTACGGTAACGCATCACGCCGCGGCTCCACGCCTCCTCAGCTGTCCGACTGACGTCCATGGGAACCCGAGGAGTCGGCTCTACGGAGGACGGCGAATAACGCAGCGAAACCGGCGAGTGACGCCGATTAGGACAGGGAAATACTTCTCGGCAAGAACTGTGAGTGGTGGTGGAGGGGTCTGCAATTTGGAAATGGTTGATTCCCCTTTAATATGAGCTTCTCGCAATGCGCATTAGAAGCTGCAAGTCAGACAGAGCCCGCCCCATTTCCTGGCTGGAGGACGTCCCGCATCATCTGGTCCTTTACTCCCTAGCCTGACTGTCTCTGGCCCCGCCCCTTTCATTCATTGGATTCCAGTTCTTCCAATCATGGAGGCGCCGCATCGCATGTGGGCGTCGCCATGCAAATGTATCCTGCCTGGGAACGCCCACTCCTCCAGACTGATACCCACCATCAAGCTGGGTGTTACTTCAGGGTGAGGACGTCCAGCGCATATCAATGTATCCAATCAGTCCCGACTAACGCGTTTCATCAGGGGCGTCAACAGGACGCACGCCACCAGGTTCTCATACCTTCCATTCCGTTATTGACCTGTTGACCTTTACCATGACATCGGCCACATTTATTACATCGCCATCAAAGCGGACGGTCCCTCATTGAACCCCGGCGTGGAAACGAGATGGCGCCAGCGGGGAGGGCGGAGCCCCGAGCCGGTCAGATCCGACGAATCGTTTTTCTATCTGAGCAGAGCTGCCTTTTAGAGGGACAGGAAGTCCCGGAAATTGCGCAATGCGGCGGTAACGGCTGCGGGGGAGGAGACGGGGAGATGAAGGTGTGGAGGAATCACGGGAACCCGGCAAATTCTGAGGCGTTCCTCGCCGCGACTGACAGGCGGAGCCGGAGGTCTTGTCATCGTCGACGCGCCTCGCTCCGCCATGGCGACAGCGTCGGAGTCAGACAAAGATTTGCTAATACGAAGCGGTTGGCAGCTGGAAGTACGAATCGCGTTAGCTGCAGAGAGGAGGAATTATTTTTTTTCTCCAGGACAATGGCGGCTCCGCTGGGCCACATGGCGCCCCTCGGTCTGCCGTCACGCTGCTCGCGGAATGAGCAATCAGCGCCGGGGATAGGCGCGGACAAATAAAG
>NW_017308360.1:141989-144207 GCF_000935625.1 Nanorana parkeri | reverse complement strand
CAACCCCATCCAAACCCCATTCCAACCCCATCTCAACCCAACCCCATCTCAACCCCATTCCAACCCCATCTCAACCCCATTCCATCCCAACCTCATATCAACTCCATCCCCATTCCATCCCAACCCCATCTCAACCCAATCCCATCTCAACCCCATCCAAACCCCATTCCAACCCCATCTCAACCCAACCCCATCTCAACCCCATCCAAACCCCATCTCAACCCCATTCCAACCCCATTCCAACCCCATCTCAACCCAACCCCATCTCAATCCCATCCCAATCCCATCCAAACCCCATTTCAAACCCATCTCAATCCCATCCCAATCCCATCCAAACCCCATTCCAACCCCATCTCAACCCAACCCAATCCTATCCCAATATCAACCCATCCTAACCTCATACCAACCCCATCCCCATAGACATCAATGGCATTTGCCTCTAAGTTGGGGGTCGCCAAATTTGGAAAAAGATGAGCTGGACCCTCGGTGAATGTACTCGGGACAGATTCACCCATCACTGTCTTTTCATCCTGTTGGCTTCTTAGTGAATTCTACGAATAATAAACTATATCTGGACAGGAACCGTTTTCGGCGACCTCCATCGTCATGGCTGTCCTTCTTCACAATAGACATCACGCGATGGCCGGTCCCCGTGAGGTACCGCCGAGGAGGTCAGCGCCCCTTTAATTGCCATTATAATCCGCTCTAAGTCCTCCAACGTATAAAGAAAATGTCGGATTCCGCGCCGCGTCCTGGCGAAAGCCGTTTTAGTGTCTCGCCGTCAGGCAGCTGAGCCGGCGACGCGCCTCTTTGTGAAGCGGGAGGAATTGTGATTGTCAGTGACAGGCGCATTTTTTTTAGCAACCAGAGACGAGTTATAAATTCACGATCTTGCCGTTAGCGAAGCGCGTAGGGAAAAATATGTCACCTCCAAAAGCTCACGACGCGATCCGAGTAACTATCAGTTACGGTAACGCATCACGCCGCGGCTCCACGCCTCCTCAGCTGTCCGACTGACGTCCATGGGAACCCGAGGAGTCGGCTCTACGGAGGACGGCGAATAACGCAGCGAAACCGGCGAGTGACGCCGATTAGGACAGGGAAATACTTCTCGGCAAGAACTGTGAGTGGTGGTGGAGGGGTCTGCAATTTGGAAATGGTTGATTCCCCTTTAATATGAGCTTCTCGCAATGCGCATTAGAAGCTGCAAGTCAGACAGAGCCCGCCCCATTTCCTGGCTGGAGGACGTCCCGCATCATCTGGTCCTTTACTCCCTAGCCTGACTGTCTCTGGCCCCGCCCCTTTCATTCATTGGATTCCAGTTCTTCCAATCATGGAGGCGCCGCATCGCATGTGGGCGTCGCCATGCAAATGTATCCTGCCTGGGAACGCCCACTCCTCCAGACTGATACCCACCATCAAGCTGGGTGTTACTTCAGGGTGAGGACGTCCAGCGCATATCAATGTATCCAATCAGTCCCGACTAACGCGTTTCATCAGGGGCGTCAACAGGACGCACGCCACCAGGTTCTCATACCTTCCATTCCGTTATTGACCTGTTGACCTTTACCATGACATCGGCCACATTTATTACATCGCCATCAAAGCGGACGGTCCCTCATTGAACCCCGGCGTGGAAACGAGATGGCGCCAGCGGGGAGGGCGGAGCCCCGAGCCGGTCAGATCCGACGAATCGTTTTTCTATCTGAGCAGAGCTGCCTTTTAGAGGGACAGGAAGTCCCGGAAATTGCGCAATGCGGCGGTAACGGCTGCGGGGGAGGAGACGGGGAGATGAAGGTGTGGAGGAATCACGGGAACCCGGCAAATTCTGAGGCGTTCCTCGCCGCGACTGACAGGCGGAGCCGGAGGTCTTGTCATCGTCGACGCGCCTCGCTCCGCCATGGCGACAGCGTCGGAGTCAGACAAAGATTTGCTAATACGAAGCGGTTGGCAGCTGGAAGTACGAATCGCGTTAGCTGCAGAGAGGAGGAATTATTTTTTTTCTCCAGGACAATGGCGGCTCCGCTGGGCCACATGGCGCCCCTCGGTCTGCCGTCACGCTGCTCGCGGAATGAGCAATCAGCGCCGGGGATAGGCGCGGACAAATAAAGGCAGATGTGACGGAGATTGCCTGTGATCAGGACAGACAAGTACCCAGCATGCCCTGCTGGAGCCACAGGCCGAACCCCGGCGCTGCCAATCCAATATACCAACCTGC
>NW_017308360.1:140867-141841 GCF_000935625.1 Nanorana parkeri | reverse complement strand
CGGGGGGGGAGTGCGCCCACAGCATGCTCAGCGTGTGTTTGTAAGTCAACAAAGCATCTGATGAACAAAACAACAGCTGCAAGTCAACATCGAATACAGCGCCGCCGTGTCACAAGAGACTGACAACGTCACAAGAGACTGCCAGTGTTACAAGAGACTGCCAGTGTTACAAGAGACTGCCAGTGTTACAAGAGACTGTCAGTGTTACAAGAGACTGTCAGTGTTACAAGAGACTGCCAGTGTAACAAGAGGCTGCCAATGTAACAAGAGACTGCCAGTGTCACAAGAGACCGCCAATGTAACAAGAGACTGACAGCGTGACAAGAGATTTCCTTTGTTACAAGAGACTGCTGTCGGGTGAAGAGATGGCCAGCGCTATGCTAATGTAACAAGAGACTGCTAACAATCCAAAAGACTTCTAATATTACCTAGAGACTGCCAGTGTTACAGGAGACTTCTAATCTTATAAGAGACACCCAATGTTAAGAGAGATTTCCATTGTCACAAGAGACTGCTTATGTGTCGAGAGACGGCCAGCGCTATGCCAATGTAACAAGAGACTGCCGAAGATGCAAGAGACTTTCTAATGTTACTAAAGACTGTCAGTATAACAAGAGACTGCCAATGTTACAGGAGACTTCCAATCTTATAAGAGACTGCCAGTGCTAAAAGAGATTCCAGTGTTACAAGAGACTGTTTTTGTGTCAAGAGACGGCCAGCGCTATGCCAATGTAACAAGGGAAGGCCAATGTCACAGGAGACTGCTATTGTTACACGAGCTGTTATACCAAAGGGATCACGCAGATTGGTTGCGGTTCCCCTCCCCGTGCACGACACCGTCTGTTGGCGCCGGCTCAGCGGAGCGACTGTTCATGTCGTTCCTGAAACCCCCCGGCGCACTTTCCGGCCATTTCCTCGCTGACATTTGTCCCAATTTTTTCCCCGGCGTCCGCGCCCCTCCCCCGCTGCCCACC
>NW_017308360.1:137954-140852 GCF_000935625.1 Nanorana parkeri | reverse complement strand
GCAGGGAGAGGCTGACAATAAAGCCGGACGATTAGCATGAAAGAAAAGCCGGACGGCGTATTGTCTTCTCGCACCTGCGTCACTCGCGGCAGGCTCAATAACCCGCGACGCATTACCGAGGCCGCTGAGCCGCGCCGGCGGTCTTTGTGCCAATAAAGGAATAAACCGGGGATTGGGAAATGTCAATATACTGACAGAGGCGGCTGGAAGTGCCGGAGAGTCTCCTTCTATCACGCCACGCCGACGCAAACTGCGCAGAGGTGAGAGCTGCAGATCACGACGCACTGAGCGCGCCCAAAACTGAAGCTTAATCTGAGGGGGGCGGAGCTATAAGGAAGAACATTGGATTCAGGCGCCGATCGTGTCACCGATCAGGGACCCGGGGCGGCCAATGGCGATCGGAGATCTTTATGACGGACGCGGCGAATGTTACGCAGCAAATGCACGGCGATTATTCCTCTGGCGGCAGAAAAGCAGCGAAAGATCTGCGAATCGTCCAGCCGCCGCTTTATAAACAGAGCGCAATGCCTGCACCCATCTTATTGTAAATGTGAATCCAAATCTCGTAGAAGCTTCAATGCCATCGCAAAAGTCGTCTTCACCTCGCTGGTGATCCTGCCATGATGGTCCTTGTTCAGGCACTTCCTGTTATAGGGTGACAATGCTCTGTCCTTGTTCAGACACTTCCTGTTATAGGGTAACGACGCTCTGTCTTTGTTCAGGCACTTCCTGTTATAGGGTGACAACGCTCTGTCCTTGTTCAGGCACTTCCTGTTATAGGGTGGCCGTGCTCTGTCCTTGTTCAGGCGCTTCCTGTTATAGGGTGACAACGCTCTGTGCTTGTTCAGACACTTCCTGTTATAGGGTGACCAGGGGCTTAATTAGAAATCACTGAGCCCCATAGCAAAAGGGTGCAGGGAGAGGCTGACAATAAAGCCGGACGATTAGCATGAAAGAAAAGCCGGACGGCGTATTGTCTTCTCGCACCTGCGTCACTCGCGGCAGGCTCAATAACCCGCGACGCATTACCGAGGCCGCTGAGCCGCGCCGGCGGTCTTTGTGCCAATAAAGGAATAAACCGGGGATTGGGAAATGTCAATATACTGACAGAGGCGGCTGGAAGTGCCGGAGAGTCTCCTTCTATCACGCCACGCCGACGCAAACTGCGCAGAGGTGAGAGCTGCAGATCACGACGCACTGAGCGCGCCCAAAACTGAAGCTTAATCTGAGGGGGGCGGAGCTATAAGGAAGAACATTGGATTCAGGCGCCGATCGTGTCACCGATCAGGGACCCGGGGCGGCCAATGGCGATCGGAGATCTTTATGACGGACGCGGCGAATGTTACGCAGCAAATGCACGGCGATTATTCCTCTGGCGGCAGAAAAGCAGCGAAAGATCTGCGAATCGTCCAGCCGCCGCTTTATAAACAGAGCGCAATGCCTGCACCCATCTTATTGTAAATGTGAATCCAAATCTCGTAGAAGCTTCAATGCCATCGCAAAAGTCGTCTTCACCTCGCTGGTGATCCTGCCATGATGGTCCTTGTTCAGGCACTTCCTGTTATAGGGTGACAATGCTCTGTCCTTGTTCAGACACTTCCTGTTATAGGGTAACGACGCTCTGTCTTTGTTCAGGCACTTCCTGTTATAGGGTGACGACGCTCTGTCTTTGTTCAGGCACTTCCTGTTATAGGGTGACAATGCTCTGTCCTTGTTCAGGCACTTCCTGTTATAGGGTGACATTGCTCTGTCCTTGTTCAGGCACTTCCTGTTATAGGGTGACAATGCTCTGTCCTTGTTCAGGCACTTCCTGTTATAGGGTGACGACGCTCTGTCCTTGTTCAGACACTTCCTGTTATAGGGCGACGACGCTCTGTCCTTGTTCAGACACTTCCTGTTATAGGGTGACAAGGCTTTGTTGTTGTTCAGGCACTTCCTGTTATAAGGTGACGATGCTCTGTCCTTGTTCAGGCACTTCCTGTTATAGGGTGACAATGCTTTGTCGTTCTTCAGGCACTTCCTGTTATAAGGTGACATTGCTCTGTCCTTGTTCAGGCACTTCCTGTTATAGGGTGACGATGCTCTGTCCTTGTTCAGACACTTCCTGTTATAGGGGGACAATGCTCTGCACTTGTTCAGACACTTCCTGTTATAGGGTGACAAGGCTTTGTTGTTGTTCAGGCACTTCCTGTTATAGGGTGACAATGCTGTCTTTGTTCAGACACTTCCTGTTATAGGGTGGCAATGCTCCGTCCTTGTTCAGACACTTCCTGTTACAGGGTGACAACGCTCTGTCCCTGTCACCCATTTGTACCTCTGTGTTGCCTCCCTGTCACATGGGCTTCCAAAGAAGACCACAAGTGACCATCCTATCACACATTACACAGACATGGTCCACTGTTGTCACCATCAGTAAACCGGCTGGAGTGCATGTAGACAGGAAGTGGCTGCCTGGGGAGATCAGCAGCACTGAGATAGAACAAAGGATACAAAGAAGCTCGTCACGCAGCGCGCAGAGCAAAGCC
Source organism: Nanorana parkeri (assembly GCF_000935625.1). Lineage (NCBI taxonomy): Eukaryota > Metazoa > Chordata > Amphibia > Anura > Dicroglossidae > Nanorana > Nanorana parkeri. The sequence continues at coordinate 138,327 of NW_017308360.1, read as the reverse complement.
AACGTCATCCGAGGAGTTCACATGTGTTGTAAGCTTACAATCCTGAAATCAGGCGATCTGTGACCGCCCGGCATGATACAGCGCAGCAGTCACCCATCACAGACGATCGCGCCGCGCGCACCATTATTTTCCCGCCGCGTTTCCGTCCGCGCATCTAAAACAGCCGCGCGTCGTGTATACATGTACCTTCTTTCTGCCATTGCCGCGCGGATGTCACCCCATTGAAATCAAGGGGGGCCGCGCGGCAATCGCTGCCTGCAGTCGTGAAGGGCCGCGCGATCCCGGGGCGCTCAGGTCTGCACCGGGCCTCAGACTTCTACTCCTGTAATGAATCGTGTCACATGACTTCACTTTATGCAAATGAGCAGCTCAT
>NW_017308360.1:135892-137878 GCF_000935625.1 Nanorana parkeri | reverse complement strand
CACATCTCCAACATTGCAGAACAAGTCCGGCTGAGTGTGACCAACCGCCGCCACCCATACAATCTGCGACCGCGAGGAACGCGCAATCTGCGAACGTGAGGAACGCACAATCTGCGAACGCGAAGAACGCACACAGGCGTGCTGCAGGGACCCGACTTTGAAATATCAGTAAAAGGGAAGACGCAGAGTCGGAGCTGCAGGAGATATTTTAAGACTTCAACAAAAAAAAAAGCCCAGCGCGGCGACCTCAGAAGAAAACAAGCGGCGGATTTAGGAAAGACGTAAACAATCATCGCGATTCCTGGAATGCCCGCCGTCCTCTTGGCGGTGGCGCTCGGGAGAGATTCGGCGCTCGGGTTTGCGGCGCGTTCATCTCCTCGCAGCCTCGGGACGTGGTAAATTGAGGCGTTTAAGACCTCGTCCTTCCGCCCGGAGGGTTCGGCGTTTAATCGGCGTTTACGTCACAGACGCCAAGAAGCGCCTGCGAGGGACAGAACGGGGATTGTTGGGGCGATGAAGGGAAAACGCTGAGCAATGTGCGCGGTCTCATCGGGGGCCACACTGGCGGTAATGCAGCAATTAAACTCAGGTGCACTTTGGGACTTCAGATCCATAGACACCCCAAATCACCCCCATCGATGCCGAGATTACTGGACAGAGGCCGGCTGATATTTCCCTATGGGGCCCTTCTATGGGGTCCTAGTATGGGGTCCTGTTATGGGGGGGCCCTGCTATGAGGTTCTGCTATGGTGCCCTGTTAGGGCCCTATTATTAGATCTTGCTATGGGGTCCTGTTATGGGGGGTCCTGCAATGAGGTACTGTCATGGGGTCCCTGCTAGGGGGTACTGTCATGGTGTCCTATTATGAGGGGTCCTTGCTATGGGGTACTGTCATGGGGTCCTACTATGGGGGTCCTGTTATGGGGTGCTGTCATTGGGTCCTATTATGAGGGGTCCTTGCTATGGGGTACTGTCATGGGGTCCTACTATGGGGGTCCTGTTATGGGGTGCTGTCATTGGGTCCTATTATGAGGGGTCCTTGCTATGGGGTACTGTCATGGGGTCCTACTATGGGGGTCCTGTTATGGGGTGCTGTCATTGGGTCCTATTATGAGGGGTCCTTGCTATGGGGTACTGTCATGGGGTCCTACTATGGGGGTCCTGTTATGGGGTGCTGTCATTGGGTCCTATTATGAGGGGTCCTTGCTATGGGGTACTGTCATGGGGTCCTACTATGGGGGTCCTGTTATGGGGTGCTGTCATTGGGTCCTATTATGAGGGGTCCTTGCTATGGGGTACTGTCATGGGGTCCTACTATGGGGGTCCTGTTATGGGGTGCTGTCATTGGGTCCTATTATGAGAAGTCCTTGCTATGGGGTCCCTGTTCTGGGGGTCCTGTCATGGGGTCCTGTTCCTGCTATGGGGCCCCTGTTCTGGGGGGCCCTGAATTCTGCATTCTGTTGGAATCTACAAGTGAAATCTCTGGGAAGTGATGAGAAGTGTTGGGGGATTTCAGAGATTATTGGAGCATTGAAGCGGGCGGCCATCATGGTGTCATCTCTCCTCATCCACTCATAGATCAGAGACACAGAGAAGATCATCAGTGAGAACAAACCATAAACTCATCACAAGTGGGACATGAGAGATAAATGGGGGGGTAGGGGGGAGACAGAGAGAGAGGAGGAGGGAGAGAGAGAGGAAGGGAGAGAGAGAGAGAGAGGAAGGGAGAGAGAGAGAGAGAGGAAGGGAGAGAGAGAGAGAGAGGAAGGGAGAGAGAGAGAGAGAGGAAGGGAGAGAGAGAGAGAGAGGAAGGGAGAGAGAGAGAGAGAGGAAGGGAGAGAGAGAGAGAGAGGAAGGGAGAGAGAGAGGAGGGGAGAAAGAGAGGAAGGGAGAGAGAGGAGGGAGAGAGAGAGGAGGAGGGAGAGAGAGAGGAGGAGGGAGAGAGAGAGGAGGGGGGAGAGAGAGAGGAGGAGGGAGAGAGAGAGG
>NW_017308360.1:135654-135867 GCF_000935625.1 Nanorana parkeri | reverse complement strand
AATGATTTATGGCTCTGACCTATTTTCCAAAATGTTAAACTCTTCAGGTGGAATGACTTTGCCAGGCAGGGGGCCCCCAAATAGCTTCAGGTACCACCCCAAAAGGGGGGTCACCCGACCGTGATAAACCCTTTACACAACGCCCAGGGAGGACATACAGAGGGGCAGAGACAGACACAAAGCTTAAACAATCCCTGAGCTCTGTGCTCCCCC
>NW_017308360.1:134686-135625 GCF_000935625.1 Nanorana parkeri | reverse complement strand
TCGATGCTGTGTCTCCGGTGGTCTTCTGAGGGTCCGCACACGGCGCAGCGTAGCCAGAGGAATCAGGCAGAGACAGCCCCTTGTTTGTTTTCTTCTGAAGAAGGTGGACCTTGTGAGGAAGAGGGGAAAGCTGCAACAAGTGGCCCCTCCAAAACACCTCCCAGAGGCTCCTATGGGGGCCACTGGAGGGTGCAGGGAGACCTCTCAACAAGCTTATTGTCAGGCAAAGTGCAGATGTGTGGGTTGAAATCAGGCTGCCAATCTTGCAGGGTCTAGCAACGGCACCCCAACCTCAGATCTTTTTTTTTTTTTGGGAGGAGGGGGGGGTCCCCTACACTGGCACAGATGAGCCCTGGAAGTCTTGGCAAAGGACTGATCAGCAACATGTGAGGACTGCAGCCAGCAGCCAGAGTGTCTCGTCTGTCGCCAGGGTGGGCTGAGCTCCTTCCAGAAGCCCACTGTACGCTGCACTCAGTGCCATAGCAGCCTGGGTGACCATCATCATCATCACAGACACTTTAGTCAGATAGGTAACCATAGAAACTCCTAGTATACACACTGCTCCTGTCACTGAGCCCCCCTCCCTTTGCATCAGAGCCCCCCTTTGCATCAGAGCCCCCCTTTCCATCAGAGCACCACCTTTACATCAGAGCCCCTCATTACATCAGAGCCATTCCTTTACATCAGAGCCCTTCCTTTATATCAGAGCCCTTCCTTTATATCAGAGCTCCCATTTCACATCAGGAGCCCCCTTTATATCAAAGTCCCTGTTTCATATCAGGGCCCCCATTACATTAGAGCCTCCCCTTTGCATGAGAGCCCCCCTTTACATCAGAGCCCCTCATTACATCAGAGCCCTTCCTTTACATCAGGGCCCTTCCTTTATATCAGAGCACCACCTTTATATCAGAGCCCCCCTTTATATCAGAGCCCCCTTTA
>NW_017308360.1:132563-134645 GCF_000935625.1 Nanorana parkeri | reverse complement strand
TATAGACATATATATATATATATATATTGCTGTTAGCGTGGACCAGTCAGCAGCTTTAGGAGTCCCCATAACTAAATTCCGGACACGTCACAATGTCCAGCAACAGGAAACTTCTATCATTACAAAAGCCGTCCTTCTTTTCCACTCAGTGACTCTGCCCAGGCTGAGATGATGTCATCAGTCTGCTGCAGGCATTTCCTCAGTCTCCCTTCCCCCCCAGTGATCAGTCTGCTGCAGGCATTTCCTCAGTCTCCCTTCCCCCCCAGTGATCAGTCTGCTGCAGGCATTTCCTCAGTCTCCCTTCCCCCCCAGTGATCAGTCTGTAACATTGTAACTTTGTATCCAGTCACAGCAGCAGGGGGCTGATCTGTGTCAGAATCTGGAACAATAACCAATCACATAGAAGCCGATTGGTTGCCACGGGCAACTGCTCCAGGTTCTGTCTGCTGCGGCTTTGATAATTCCCCCTCTGTGTGTCTGTGCCGCGGCCCCGCGCTGCCTCTTCATCCACATGTTCTCCTGTGTTCCATCCTCGCCCCTGTGATAATAATACCGCACACCGCCATCCTCGTGCCGCCGCTCTTCTCTGTCTCTGAAGTCGGCGGGAAGCAGATGATAAAAACAACACAAAGTCGGAATAATTTTTTACTTTTATTCTCTTTTTTGGAATTACACGGACACAGGAAGAAGGAGTACGAGGAGACTAAAATAACCGGCAAGTGAGGACAAGATCGAGTCCCTGTGACATCACTTTATTACCTGTCAATCCTTCCAGGAAATCTGTTATTTTTCCACTTCCTGTAATAAGGTGACAACGCTATTTAGTCTACAGTGAAATTGCACAGCGGTGTTGTCACCCTGTGGACAGGAGAGTCTCGGACAGACCCGGAGACTTGTTTTCTCTCTTTGGTGATAACGGTGCTGACCTTTGTAAGACGTTTGTTTTCATCTCATTACGGTGATTCTCCTTCGCTTCCTGTCCAAAGGCTCAACAGGAAGTGAGAGGATATCTTTCCAAAGTGAGAGAATTTCCCTCTCAGAAGGTTGGGGATTGGTTAGAGAGGGTGGATGAGGACACACACACAGCAATACAATCCGGACCGAGGTTCTGGTTCTTATTTCTTTCCTGATAATAAAAGAATGAAATGTGAATTTTGTACAATTTGTAGGAAAAAATATTCCATTCCCCGGAGCCCCGCGCGTCCTCCGAGAGACGCGGTGACACGGGTTCCTCTATCCACAAAGGGTCAGAGGTTACATTGGGGTCAGAGGTTACATTGGGGATTAAACTATAAATGTGTTCGGGTTTGGGTTTATGTTTCAGGGTCAGGTTCATATTTTGTGTCAGGTTCATGTTTCAGGGTAAGATTCATGTTTTGGTTTGGGGTCATGCTCTGGATCAGGTTCATATTTTGGGTCGGGTCCATGTTTCGGGGTAAGATTCATGTTTAGGGTCAGGTCCATGTTTTAGGGTTGAGGTCATGCTCTGGATCAGGTTCATGTTTTGGCTCAGGTTCACGTTTCAGGGTCGGGTCCATGTTTCGGGGTTGGGGTCATGTTCTGGATCTGGATTCATGTTTCGTGGTCGGGTTCATATTTTTGGGTCAGGTTCATGTTTTGGGTCAGGTTCATGTTTCAGAGTTGGATTCATGTTTCGGGGTTGGATTCATGTTTTGGGTCAGGCTAATGTTTATGGGTCGGGTCCATGTTTCAGGGTCGGGTCCATGTTCTGGATCAGGTTCATGTTTCGGGGGTTGGATTCATGTTTTGGGTCAGGTCCATGTTTCGGGGTTGGGGTCATGTTCTGGATCTGGATTCATGTTTCGGGGTCGGGTTCATGTTTCGGGTCGGGTTCATGTTTCGGGTCGGGTTCATGTTTCGGGGTCGGGTCCATGTTTCGGGGTCGGGTCCATGTTTCGGGGTCGGGTTCATGTTTCGGGTTCGGGTCCATGTTTCGGGGTCGGGTTCATGTTCTGGATCAGGTTCATGTTTCAGAGTTGGATTCATGTTTTTGGGTCGGGTCCATGTTTCAGGGTCGGGGCCATGTTTCAGGGTCGGGTCCCTGTTCTGGGTTCTGTTTTC
>NW_017308360.1:131044-132126 GCF_000935625.1 Nanorana parkeri | reverse complement strand
GGGTCGGGTCCATGTTTCAGGGTCGGGTCCATGTTTCAGGGTCGGGTCCATGTTCTGGATCAGGTTCATGTTTCAGGGTTGGATTCATGTTTCAGGGTCGGGTCCATGTTCTGGGTTCATGTTTCGGGGTCGGGTCCATGTTCTGGATTCATGTTTCAGGGTCGGGTACATGTTCTGGGTCAATGTTTCGGGGTCGGGTTCATGTTTCCGGGGTCGGGTTCATGTTTTCGGGGTCGGGTCCATGTACTGGGTTCATGTTTCGGGGTCGGGTCCATGTTCTGGATTCATGTTTCAGGGTCGGGTCCATGTTCTGGGTCAATGTTTCGGGGTCGGGTTCATGTTTTCTGGGTCGGGTCCATGTTCTGGGTTCATGTTTCGGGGGGTTGGATTCATATTTTGGGTCAGGTTCATGTTTCGGGGTCGGGTCCATGTTTCAGGGTCGGGTCCATGTTCCAGGGTCGAGTCCATGTTCTGGATTCATGTTTCAGGGTCGGGTCCATGTTCTGGGTCAATGTTTCGGGGGCGGGTTCATGTTTTCGGGGTCGGGTCCATGTTCTGGGTTCATGTTTCGGGGGGTTGGATTCATATTTTGGGTCGGGTCCATGTTCTGGATCAGGTTCATGTTTCAGGGTTGGGTCCATGTTCTGGATTCATGTTTCAGGGTCGGGTTCATGTTCTGGATCCGGTTCATGTTTCAGGGTCGGGTCCATGTTCTGGGTTCATGTTTCGGGGGGGTTGGATTCATATTTTGGGTCGGGTTCATGTGTTGCACAGCCGCACGGAGTGATCCCCCGCCAGGACTCCGCCCCTTTAATCAGAAGCGCAGTTCCTTCAATTTTCTAATTTCCGGAGGAATAATTTATGCGGCGCGTGATGGAGAGAGGTCAGGAGGTCAAGCCCCTCCCCCCGGAGCCGGACGATTGTTCTGCGTGAAGAATCATCTCCGAGACGCCGAGTGTAACAATGGCGAGGAACAATACTCTCGGATATCGCAGAGATGAGGGTGACGCGCTTCCAGGCGCCAATCTCCGCCGAATTTTACCCCAAAAATAAATACAATATGTATATCTGCATGGAGGAGA
>NW_017308360.1:130034-130986 GCF_000935625.1 Nanorana parkeri | reverse complement strand
AGCTTTTGAAAGGAACATCACCACACTGGTGACACCGGCCCCTCCCTCTCCAAAACAGCTTATACACAGCAGGCTGCAAGCCTGATTTCAACTTACATCTGGTGTGCGGTGTACATGTTTCCCCCCCTGGGGGTCCGGTGCTGAAGCAGGAGTTCACGCCGCCACCCTGAGGGTTCAGCAATCGGGTGCGGCTCGGCGCTGAGTGCTTGGAGAATCATCAGATGTCCCCCCGCGGTGCTCAAAAGCCTCTGTTCATGGCGGTGTCACCCAACCACTTCCTGTTGGTGTATCCTCATAACACATCCCCCCAGCCGGCCATCGGAGGACCCTCAGGGAGCCCTAAATTGGGGAAAGTATCCACCCTTTTGGCTCCAAGTTAAAGAGGACCTCTCCCAATCTACAGCATTGTTCAGAGAAGCTCCCCCCCCCCAGCGATCAGTCTGCTGCAGGCAGGAGGAAGCATTCCCTCAGTCTCCCCTCCCCCAGTGATCAGTCTGCTGCATGCAGGAGGAAGCATTTCCTCAGTCTCCCCTCCCCCCGTGATCAGTCTGCTGCATGCAGGAGGAAGCATTTCCTCAGTCTCCCCTCCCCCAGCGATCAGTCTGCTGCGGGCACTCCTATAATGACCTCAAAGGGAATTTTTGCTGTTCCATATTTCCCTCACCAGTATATGTTTTGTAGGTTCTCCGTCACTGCAATCTCTCAGCCTCCCTGCTCGCCTATCTCCTCCACACAGGGAGTGCATTGTTTTCACTCAGTCTGACCTGACTGGTAGACTTGCATTGAGCGGGAGGAACTGCAATGTACGGCCGCCGCGCACAATGAATGAGGAGGAAGCGGAGCGTGCGCCTGAACTGAGGACACCCGACTGCTCAGCTGTGCGTCCATTGTGCGGGGAATGTGTGGAATCCGCTGAGTAAACTGAGGGGGGGGGGGGGGGGCGGCTTAGAGG
>NW_017308360.1:124702-129977 GCF_000935625.1 Nanorana parkeri | reverse complement strand
GGCAACCACAATGGGAGCCGGAAAGTCCCCCGGCGAGCCGCATTCACAGCGCCGGCGGCTTTTATTATTTCCCGGCCGCTGAAGAAACGCATCGGTGTCACTCCAGTTCCGGGTCTGCGATGGCGAAGCGCGCCGCCGCCATTGTGGTGTTCAGATCTGAGACGACTATGAGATCAAACGCAACCTCCGCCGCCATCCATTCCACCCGATGACCCGCGCCGCAGCACAGTATCGGCGTTGTGTGCGCTGAGCCGCAGAGGGGCCCCGCAATGGACGACGCTAAGGGCCCGCGGGGGAAGATTCGGCAGCAAATTTCGGCATGTACAATGCAGGAACACCGAGGACCCGCCCACATACATACCAACATTATACCGGGACACTGTTAACCCCGCCCACAGTCTGCATTTCGTCCGCCCACTTTCTAGGTGGGTGCTACCAAATCACACCCACTGTGTGCCTCTGAATAGGAGGGCCTGCCAATCATATCCACTTTATAGGTTATCCCACCCAGACTCCGCCTCTGAATAGGACTGCCAATCATATCCACTTTATAGGTTATCCCACCCAGACTCCGCCTCTGAATAGGACTGCCAATCATATCCACTTTATAGGTTATCCCACCCAGACTCCGCCTCTGAATAGGACTGCCAATCACACCCACTTTATAGGTTGTCCCACCCAGACTCCACCTCTGAATAGGACTGCCAATCATATCCACTCTATAGGTTATCCCACCCAGACTCCGCCTCTGAATAGGACTGCCAATCACACCCACTTTATAGGTTGTCCCACCCAGACTCCGCCTCTGAATATAAGGGACTGCCAATCACACCCACTTTACAGGTTGTCCCTCCCATTCTCTACAGGTAGTCCCGCCCAGACCCCGCCTCTGAGTAGGAGGGACAGCCAATCACACCCACTTTACAGGTTGTCCCGCCCAGACCCCACCTCTGAATAGGACTACCAATCACACCCACTGTACAGGTTGTCCCTCCCAGACCCCGCCTCTGAGTATGAGGGACTGCCAATCACACCTACTTTACAGGTTGTCCCACCCAGACCCCGCCTCCAAATATTCAGGGACCGCCCCCACTCGCTGCCCCGGTTGTTCCTGTGCTGTAACTCTAATAAGGTGCTTGCAGCATTTTTGCAGATCGCGCTGGACTAATGTGCCTGCGTTCCGGGCGATCGCACTGCGGGCAGGGGGCGGGGCTGAGGAGCCATTGACTTCAATGCACCGCCACGCCCCCTCCCGCCCCTGAACGCAGGGAGGCGGCCGGGCGCTCTGGCAGACTTTGTGGTGTGAACGCCCTAAAGGGCGGAACTTTCCGGACAAAACACACAAAAAAAGACAAAATCTCCGGTCCTGACGCAGCTCAGCTCTGCCGCCTCCATCGCAGCTCCGCGTCCTCCATCGCAGCTCCTCGTCCTCCATCGCAGCTCTGCGTCCTCCATCGCAGCTCCGCGTCCTCCATCGCACCTCCCCCTCCTCCCTCTCCGCACCCCTGCCTGCGTTCCGGGCGGTCGCACTGCGGGCAGGGGGCGGGGCTGAGGAGCCATTGACTTCAATGCACCGCCACGCCCCCTCCCGCCCCTGAACGCAGGGAGGCGGCCGGGCGCTCTGGCAGACTTTGTGGTGTGAACGCCCTAAAGGGCGGAACTTTCCGGACAAAACACACAAAAAAAGACAAAATCTCCGGTCCTGACGCAGCTCAGCTCTGCCGCCTCCATCGCAGCTCCGCGTCCTCCATCGCAGCTCCTCGTCCTCCATCGCAGCTCTGCGTCCTCCATCGCAGCTCCGCGTCCTCCATCGCAGCTCCTCGTCCTCCATCGCAGCTCCTCGTCCTCCATCGCAGCTCTGCGTCCTCCATCGCAGCTCTGCGTCCTCCATCGCAGCTCCTCGTCCTCCATCGCAGCTCCGCGTCCTCCATCGCAGCTCAGCCGCCCCCATCGCAGCTCCGCGTCCTCCATCGCAGCTCCGCGTCCTCCATCGCAGCTCCGCGTCCTCCATCTTCCCGCCCCTGCAGTGTTATATCGCCGACATCTTCTGTAGAGAAGACATCTTCTTTCACTATCACTTCCTGTCCCTGTGACCCCAGGCTAAGGAATGAGGTACAGAGGTGTGACACAGCAATACAAACCTGACATTTAAAGCTGAGATCTTCGCCCACTTCCTGTCCCTGTGACACCAGGAGAACGCATGAGGTGCACGGGTGTCACACAGCAATACAAACCTGGCGTTCAGTAAAAGCTGTGTCCCCCATTGGGGAGATTTCACTATCACTTCCTGCTTCTGTGACACCAGGAGAATGAATGTGGCACGCAGGTGCCACGGCAATACAAACCTGACATTTAATGAAAGTTTGGATTTCCCTATCACTTCCTGTCCCCGTGTCACTCCCTAACATGTACATAGAGGGGGGAGGAAACATGGCGGAGACTTCAAACCCTTCCCTGCTTTACCAAAACAAAACAAAAAAGTGGTTGACTTCCTCTGTGTCCCCGTTTCTATTACTTCCTGTCCCTGTGACACCCTGTCATCAGAACAGGAAGTGAGGTAAAATGTCCCTGATGGGGACCAATGAAGTATATATAGTGTAGGAAGCAGTCAGGGCTCCGATTGGTCTGTGAGGTTATTTAAGGTATTTTCAGACATAGGAACTTTAAATGGCTCTTTATTGCTGTGTCCCCGTTTGAGGTTTCCCCTTACTTCCTGTCCTGGTCACAACACATTAGCGGGAGAGGAAATGAGGAGAAATCTCCAAGAGAAATACAGAGTGCAATAAAATATACTTTGTTATTAGAGAAGGGAGGGGGTTGTGTCCTCATTGGGAATTTTTCCCACTACCTGTCCCGGTGCACCCCCCCTCTTGGTTCCCCTCTGGGATGTTGTCTCAAGCAGGGGAAGTGAAATCCACAATGTTACAGTTGTCAGCAGAACATGAATAGAGGGGAAATCTTCCATTTGGGACACGTGTTCCATTTCCCTTCACTTTGTATAGATTTCCACTCACTTCCTGTTGTGTCTCTGGTACAGGAAGTGGAGGGGAAATCACCCAAAAGTGACACAGATGGAAAAAAAGAACCTGACAGAGGCTCTAAGTCTTCTGTTTAGGCCGTAGCCGGAAGAAGGTAAGGGTTTTGGCACAGGAAACTTCCGGTGGTGAGAGAAGCTGAAGCACGATGGCGACTGATTCATGGGCCCAGGCGGTGGACGAGCAAGAGGCGGCGGCAGAGACGGTGAGAGGAGGACCCGGGACATGCTGGGGGCCCTCAGAGGCTGCTTAGTTTTTTAGGGCCCTCTTCACTCAGCACTGACGCCCCCCTCACCCGGGGGCCTCTGTAGCCGGCAAAAGTACCCCCTGGTGCACTCCATCATGGTACCCCTATACTTGACACAAGGGCCCTTCTAAGGCCGACTTCTTTCGGGGGCCCCTATACTTATCACAGTGGCCCCTTCTGTGTTCTACTTCGATCTTCCGGCTCCTCCCAGCCAGCACAAGGGCCCCAAGCACCATGGCTCCACTGTTGCCACCACAGGTCCTCCCATTCCCTTGTGGGGCCCCTGTGTGGTCCAGTCCATCCTGGTGTCCCTGTGTGATACGTGGAAATGAGTCTCTAACAGTCTCCTGGAACATGGCGGTGGCTCTCCTTTTTAGAGGGCGGTACATTTGGGGTTCTGGATGACGAGTATGGACTCAGGTATTGGGGTGATCTCACTGCCTCTTGGCCTAGTGAAGACCGTGACAGGTTCTCTTGTAAGAACAACACCCCCCGATATACACACGGGGTTAACATCTTCGTCCTTGTAGATGATGGTATTTGGGTCTTCGGGTTGTTCTTACAAGAGGACCTGTCAGTGTGCCGTGACTGGTGGGACTGACGAGTTTGTAATTTCCCTCAGCCGTCCATAGAGCTCCTTACATTCCCGCCTGGTCGGGGGAGGGTGCACAAGCCGCCCTGTGTTCACTGGAATCCCTCTATACATTCATCACCACGAACACATCATCCCCCCCCCACACTTCAACAGGAACTCTAGTATCCTATACGTCTTTGCTCCACAGCAAAGCATACATTATTGCAGGGTAGGGAACTGCGGGACTCCAGCTGTGGTGAGACTACAAACCCCATCGTGCCTCTGGGAGGTGTGCCTCTGGCTGTCAGTCTTGCAATGCCTCATGCGACTTGTAGTTCCACAACAGCTGGAGTTTCCCAGCCCCTGGGTTAGATGATGTTGGACGTCCGCCAGCCAGGAAATGTGGCGGAGCTCTATCTGACTTGCTGCAGCTTCTAGGAGGAGGGAGGCCCGGGTAGAAGACCCGGGAGGGGAGGAGGGAGGCCCGGGTAGAAGACCCGGGAGGGGAGGAGGGAGGCCCGGGTAGAAGACCCGGGAGGGGAGGAGGGAGGCCCGGGTAGAAGACCCGGGAGGGGAGGAGGGAGGCCCGGGTAGAAGACCCGGGAGGGGAGGAGGGAGGCCCGGGTAGAAGACCCGGTGGTTTAATCAGGTGGATTTGCAGAATTCTGTACAGTTAGTCTGGTGGGAAGATTTCTCGGTCCGAACATTTTGGGTTCCCCCATTTATAATGATGGGGACACATCTGATGATTTCTGACGGGTGTGGTCAGAGAATAGAACATTGGCTCCTCCCCTGTGGGACGTGTTGTATGTAGTACACGTGTACAATGTTTGTCACTTTGTAATGTGTTCATGTCATACTGAGCTGAGTGTGCGGCGGTAGTAACGTGTTGCGGTGAGTTCCTTACCGTGTGACTGCAGATCGGTGTGCGCGGTTCTTGGGGCCTCATTTTGGCTCTGCTGCATCGAATGTCATAGAATGTGATCTGGGGGCGGAGTCATCTAATCTTCTCCTTCCTCTTGTAGCTGAACAAACTGCAGCTGAAAGAAGACAAACAACCTCCATCTCTCCAATCACAGGCTGAGAGTAATGGTGAGTGACGTGTAAGGCCACAGCAGAGAGCCTACGATGGAGAACTCTACTTTGCTGCATCGAATTTCATAGAATGTGATCTGGGGGCGGAGTCATCTAATCTTCTCCTTCCTCTTGTAGCTGAACAAACTGCAGCTGAAAGAAGACAAACAACCTCCATCTCTCCAATCACAGGCTGAGAGTAATGGTGAGTGACGTGTAAGGCCACAGCAGAGAGCCTACGATGGAGAACTCTACTCTATTGTGGGAGGGGCAGAGACACAAACTACTGGAGGGAAATCTCACCATTGTGGGAGGGGCAGAGACACAAACTACTGGGGGGGGATC
>NW_017308360.1:119263-121355 GCF_000935625.1 Nanorana parkeri | reverse complement strand
AATCTCACCATTGTGGGAGGGGCAGAGACACAAAGTACTGGGTGGGACGGGAACTCTGAGAATTGCTTTGTGGACTCGGTGGAATTCTTCTGATTGTCTCTTGCTTGCAGGCACAGACTCACAGACTGCGAATAACGGGGAGGCTGCAGAGAAGTCTGCAGAAGACGACGATAAAGGTGAGTCGTTTATCCGGTTGGTTTAGTACTCTTGCCTCCTCCCAGACTCTCCGCCCACATGTCTCTCCCATGTTGTGGTTTGGTTTTTGTCGCATACCTTTAGTGATCCTTTTAGTCTGACATAAATTGATCCTCGCTGGTGTAGAGTGCCTGCGCTCGCTGGTGTAGAGTGCCTGCGCTCGCTGGTGTAGAGTGCCTGCGCTCGCTGGTGTAGAGTGCCTGCGCTCCTGATCAGATTTTCTAGTTTCGGGAGAACTTGTGTTCTGATGTTACGGCGGAGCTTCAAAATAACATAATCTCACCATTGTGGGAGGGGCAGAGACACAAACTACTGGGGGGGGGGAAATCTCACCATTGTGGGAAGGGCAGAGACACAAACTACTGGAGGTAATCTCACCATTGTGGGAGGGGCAGAGACACAAAGTACTGGGTGGGACGGGAACTCTGAGAATTGCTTTGTGGACTCGGTGGAATTCTTCTGATTGTCTCTTGCTTGCAGGCACAGACTCACAGACTGCGAATAACGGGGAGGCTGCAGAGAAGTCTGCAGAAGACGACGATAAAGGTGAGTCGTTTATCCGGTTGGTTTAGTACTCTTGCCTCCTCCCAGACTCTCCGCCCACATGTCTCTCCCATGTTGTGGTTTGGTTTTTGTCGCATACCTTTAGTGATCCTTTTAGTCTGACATAAATTGATCCTCGCTGGTGTAGAGTGCCTGCGCTCGCTGGTGTAGAGTGCCTGCGCTCGCTGGTGTAGAGTGCCTGCGCTCGCTGGTGTAGAGTGCCTGCGCTCCTGATCAGATTTTCTAGTTTCGGGAGAACTTGTGTTCTGATGTTACGGCGGAGCTTCAAAATAACATAAAAAAATCGTACTTGTTGTTCGCACTTCCTAGTTTTTGGTGGCTACGTTCATCCTTCATACCTCCGTGGAGCTTAGAATGTAGCCAGGGAAATTCTCGCTCCCAAGAGAGAACTTCTGATGGGATGTGCTGACACCGCACGCGCCGGCATTTCCTTCACCGCGATGCCGGTCTGTCTCCCCCCTCTGGATTGCTCACTTCCATTCTAGAATGACAGCGGCCCCTGGAGTCTCGGGTGAAAGCTTCCTCGCCTCTCCTCCTCCACCATGGCTCCATCACTCTCCTCTTCTGCCATGGATGCCAGTGAGCGCTAAATTATAGGACAGGAAGTCCTGAAAGGCAAACTGAACAGTGCCGTGCACGGGCTCCAACAGGACATTGTTGAACTGAACAGTGGCCCCATGCACGGCTAATTCCATTCCTCTCCTCCCCGCTGTGCGCTGCTCTGTGTCCCAGCGGGGGGGAGAGGAACTGTCACAGGCGGCCGAGCGCTGTGAGTGGCCGGCGTCTCACCTCCCACACCGCTCAGCCTCCTATCGCAGATAAGAGGAGAGCGGTGTGTGGGGGGCGGAGACAGGCAGCGCTGTCACAGGAGGCTGCCTGGCGGGTGCAGGGGAGGAGTCAGCTGTCCGATCGAGCTCTCCTCCCCGCACTGCTCGCTCAGCCTCCTGTGACGGCGGGTCGGGATGGAGAGCGAGTACAAGCAGTCGGGGATCGCTGAGTGTTTGTAGATAATTGAGGACATTCTAAAAGTAAAGTAAAAAATACAAATATTTAATAAAAATAAAGAGAAATAATATATAAAATGTAAACGTTTATAAAAGAGAATATATTTTTGGTTTCGGTGCACCTCTAGTAATTAAAAATAAAAGTAAACTTTTCTACTGATTATAACAAGTTCTGGGACACGGCTTCATGTTCTGATCCTCTATTAGATATCACATGATCGGGTCACACCATGAACCCGCTAAGTGACAATCTGCTGCTGCAGCATTTTATTTCTCAGGGAGACTTTTTTTAGTTCTATTTTAAACCCCTCTGTACCGGCAGCGACACC
>NW_017308360.1:118235-119232 GCF_000935625.1 Nanorana parkeri | reverse complement strand
CTGTTGGTGGAATCTCAGACGATTTGCAGTCATCGGGCCGGTTTCTCATCACTTCCTTTTCATTTGAACATCCCAACAAAACGCATATTTTCTGATTTCAGAGGACAAAGCCGCTCAGTCGCTGCTGAACAAGCTGATCCGAAACAACCTGGTGAACACGACGAACCAAGTGGAAGTGCTGCAGCGAGACCCCAACTCTCCGCTCTATTCAGTAAAGTCCTTCGAGGAGCTGAGACTGTGAGTTCTTGTGGTGTAGAATGGCATTGGGGGGGGGCTGTGTTATGACAAATCTGATGTAATTGTCTGAACGATTCAATGCTTTCGGCGGCACTTCTAGATTTCATTGTGGATGTTCTGGCAAAGTGGGGGGGGGGGGGGGGGTGGTGGGGGGTGTAGACAGACAAACAGGCTGCTATACAAGTGATCTGGACGGCTGGACAGCTGCCCAGATCACTTGTACAAAACGAGCAGTGGCTTCCCCGCTCTACATTTAGCCCTGCTTGTCCGGAGCAGGGCTAAATGTAGAAAAAAACACCTACCCGTCTCCCGGAACTGCATGTCCTGGACGTCGAGTGATCGGAATTCCACACCCCCGCATAGTATCAGATAGCTACTGAGACCTGAATTAGTCAGGGGAGGGACAACCCACTCCAGCTCTCTGCTACCAGAGATTCCAGCATCTTCTTAAAGCAGAACTCTGGACAAAATGGCTACCCCCGCACTCCAAGGGTTAAGTGCTCATTTGTGTCTAGTTATTAAAAAAAGTTATACTCACCCAATCCTCAAGGCTGGACAGCTATGACAGTGGAACCTCCTGTCTGTCTCCTCCTCTGCTGCAGTGATGAAATGTTCATTGGCATCCTCACGTCCTATATACTGTATAGAACGTGATGACTCAAGGATCAGTAGACCACTGCAGTAGAGCAGCACGTAGACAAAAAATAAGCACTTAACCCTTGCAGTGCGGGGGTAGCCCCAATGCAAAGGTTAAAAACCA
>NW_017308360.1:116171-117813 GCF_000935625.1 Nanorana parkeri | reverse complement strand
GGGGGGGATTTGGGCTGGTCTGAGACTTTTTGGATCTCTGCAGTGGGCTGAGGGAAGTTGTGAAGACTTGTATTGACCTCTACGCCTGCCCGGTCCCCGCTATGTACCGTATTTTGCGGTCCATAAGACGCACCGGACCATAGGACGCAGGAGGTCCGGCGCGCCTTATGGAACACTCCACACACCGTAGCTTCTGTCGCAGCTTCTATGACAGAAGCTGCAGTTAGTGACCGCTGAGACAGGGGGCGCTGTGATTACAGCGCCACGGTCTCAGTGATCACACAGAGCAGACGAAGAAAGTCCGTTCTTCGTCTGCTCTATGGTGATCTCGATAGTCGCCGCTGCTCGCTTTTAATACGAGTGATCTCATTAGATCACTCGTATTAAACGAGCAGTGGCTCCTACTACTCGCCCGATCCTGCATGTGTCTCGGGCGTCGGCATTCGCTCCATGAGACGCAGGCACATTTCCCCCCTCCTCTTGGGGGGGAAAAAAGTGCGTCTTATGGAGCGAAAAATACGGTATGTTATGTCCTGGCACACAGCTGCCCTATGTGGACTTCTTTCTACCCAGCTGCAGAGGAGGCGGTTAGCTGGGACTGAATTTGGGTCAGCGCAGAGGTAAGTGTAAGGAGCAGCTGTTACCCTGCTCGCCCTAAGAGACAGACAAGACCAGTCACCCTGTACAAAGAGAGAGAGCGTCAGTGAGCGGTCTTTATTACAGAAGGGGGCGGAGACAAGACCAGACACCCTGCACAAGGAGAGAGCGCAGCAGTGAGCGGTCTTTATTACAGGAGGGGGCGGAGACGAGACCAGTCACCCTGTACAAAGAGAGAGCAGCAGTGAGCGGTCTTTATTACAGGAGGGGGCGGAGACAAGACCAGTCAGCCTGCAACAGGGAGGTGTTACAGGAAACTCCAAGTCTTACACGGGATTACTGCACAGATTCAGGAATACACACGTCATTTGTTTTTAGACCGGGGTAGGCAATCTTGGCCCTCCACCTGTTGTGGAAATACAAGTTCCATTATGCACTTTCAGGCTATGACAGGCATTGCAGAGGCATAATGGGATGTGTAGTTTCGCTATAGCCGGAGTACCGAGGTTGTCTCCCGATTCAGACAATATGTACTTATTCCATAGTTCAGCTTTTCCCATCTAATGGAGGGAAATTCACTTGTTGCTCTGGGTAACTCATCTCCTGTAAGGTGACTTGTTGCTCTGGGTAACTCATCTCCTGTAAGGTGACTTGTTGCTCTGGGTAACTCATCTCCTGTAAGATGACTTGTTGCTCTGGGTAACTGCATCTCCTCCTCCCCCCCCTCATGTGTTTCTCTGATGGCTGAGCCAATCACTGCTCAGGGTGACAGTTTAATTCTCATGTCCATGTCTAGGTGCTCCTGACTCCTTCCATCGCTGTCTCTGCATCCAGTCCTCGCACTGGCCTCCTTTCCTGCCCGTTATAGATAAGCGGCCTCCTTACCCCGGAGATGGGCGGCCGCTGTGAGACCGCAGCGCTAATTACATTACTGAGCCGAGTCTCTCGCCTTCGTCTCCACGGCAACCGATTCCAAGAATCACCGGCTGCGGGGACTCGCCTCTAATACCCTAATTCCCCTTCCTCTGCTAATGACCAGACTGCG
>NW_017308360.1:111482-113165 GCF_000935625.1 Nanorana parkeri | reverse complement strand
GGTGTGAGACTTTTTGGATCTCTGCAGTGGGCTGAGGGAAGTTGTGAAGACTTGTATTGACCTCTACGCCTGCCCGGTCCCCGCTATGTACCGTATTTTGCGGTCCATAAGACGCACCGGACCATAGGACGCAGGAGGTCCGGCGCGCCTTATGGAACACTCCACACACCGTAGCTTCTGTCGCAGCTTCTATGACAGAAGCTGCAGTTAGTGACCGCTGAGACAGGGGGCGCTGTGATTACAGCGCCACGGTCTCAGTGATCACACAGAGCAGACGAAGAAAGTCCGTTCTTCGTCTGCTCTATGGTGATCTCGATAGTCGCCGCTGCTCGCTTTTAATACGAGTGATCTCATTAGATCACTCGTATTAAACGAGCAGTGGCTCCTACTACTCGCCCGATCCTGCATGTGTCTCGGGCGTCGGCATTCGCTCCATGAGACGCAGGCACATTTCCCCCCTCCTCTTGGGGGGGAAAAAAGTGCGTCTTATGGAGCGAAAAATACGGTATGTTATGTCCTGGCACACAGCTGCCCTATGTGGACTTCTTTCTACCCAGCTGCAGAGGAGGCGGTTAGCTGGGACTGAATTTGGGTCAGCGCAGAGGTAAGTGTAAGGAGCAGCTGTTACCCTGCTCGCCCTAAGAGACAGACAAGACCAGTCACCCTGTACAAAGAGAGAGAGCGTCAGTGAGCGGTCTTTATTACAGAAGGGGGCGGAGACAAGACCAGACACCCTGCACAAGGAGAGAGCGCAGCAGTGAGCGGTCTTTATTACAGGAGGGGGCGGAGACGAGACCAGTCACCCTGTACAAAGAGAGAGCAGCAGTGAGCGGTCTTTATTACAGGAGGGGGCGGAGACAAGACCAGTCAGCCTGCAACAGGGAGGTGTTACAGGAAACTCCAAGTCTTACACGGGATTACTGCACAGATTCAGGAATACACACGTCATTTGTTTTTAGACCGGGGTAGGCAATCTTGGCCCTCCACCTGTTGTGGAAATACAAGTTCCATTATGCACTTTCAGGCTATGACAGGCATTGCAGAGGCATAATGGGATGTGTAGTTTCGCTATAGCCGGAGTACCGAGGTTGTCTCCCGATTCAGACAATATGTACTTATTCCATAGTTCAGCTTTTCCCATCTAATGGAGGGAAATTCACTTGTTGCTCTGGGTAACTCATCTCCTGTAAGGTGACTTGTTGCTCTGGGTAACTCATCTCCTGTAAGGTGACTTGTTGCTCTGGGTAACTCATCTCCTGTAAGGTGACTTGTTGCTCTGGGTAACTCATCTCCTGTAAGATGACTTGTTGCTCTGGGTAACTGCATCTCCTCCTCCCCCCCCTCATGTGTTTCTCTGATGGCTGAGCCAATCACTGCTCAGGGTGACAGTTTAATTCTCATGTCCATGTCTAGGTGCTCCTGACTCCTTCCATCGCTGTCTCTGCATCCAGTCCTCGCACTGGCCTCCTTTCCTGCCCGTTATAGATAAGCGGCCTCCTTACCCCGGAGATGGGCGGCCGCTGTGAGACCGCAGCGCTAATTACATTACTGAGCCGAGTCTCTCGCCTTCGTCTCCACGGCAACCGATTCCAAGAATCACCGGCTGCGGGGACTCGCCTCTAATACCCTAATTCCCCTTCCTCTGCTAATGACCAGACTGCGGCCTTCTCAACACTATGGAAG
>NW_017308360.1:109748-111464 GCF_000935625.1 Nanorana parkeri | reverse complement strand
GACCCCTCGGAGCATATTGATTGGCTGGGGATCCAAGTGAGATACAACTGCCAATACCTGAATTCGGGGCATAGGCTGACTCCCCCCCCAAAGAGACCATCGGAAATGCCCAGTACTTCCACGTAGAGGGGGTGCATGTGACATTGCCTTTTTTTTTTACCCCGTGTAAGCTCAGACGCTGACCAACTTATTATTCTTGAAGGTGCAAAATGGGGCAATTATCGGTCCCCAATAACAAATCTCACATTTTGAACCTCAATGGTGTGCTGGTGACATTTTGCATGCCCCCCCCCCATACCCAAGTACTGGTGCCATCCGTGTCGGGTCCACTATGGCACCAATGCGTTAAGGGTTAAAGCTGTAAGGAGTGCTCTGGATTTGATGGGCTTTGGGTACACTTAGGGCACCCGTGGGGGGGTGAGTGGGGAAGGTAATTGCCGTGGAGCGTGCTCTAGCTAAATCAAAACCTGTCTTAGTCATACTATACATCTACATGTGGCATTCAGTTAGTTAATTGTCCATGACTTCGTCATGCTAGATCTAGTACTCAGGATGTGGCAGGGCTTGGAGAGGGAGGGGGACACCGTAGTCATACGGATGCTAAATCTAAAGGGGGGGACACACCGTAGTCATAGGGGGGCTAAATCTAAAGGGGGGGGGCACCGTAGTCATAGGGGGGCTAAATCTAAAGGGGGGGGGCACCGTAGTCATAGGGGGGCTAAATCTAAAGGGGGGGGGCACCGTAGTCATAGGGGGGCTAAATCTAAAGGGGGGGGGCACCGTAGTCATAGGGGGGCTAAATCTAAAGGGGGGGGGCACCGTAGTCATAGGGGGGCTAAATCTAAAGGGGGGGGGCACCGTAGTCATAGGGGGGCTAAATCTAAAGGGGGGGGGCACCGTAGTCATAGGGGGGCTAAATCTAAAGGGGGGGGGCACCGTAGTCATAGGGGGGCTAAATCTAAAGGGGGGGGGCACCGTAGTCATAGGGGGGCTAAATCTAAAGGGGGGGGGCACCGTAGTCATAGGGGGGCTAAATCTAAAGGGGGGGGGCACCGTAGTCATAGGGGGGCTAAATCTAAAGGGGGGGGGCACCGTAGTCATAGGGGGGCTAAATCTAAAGGGGGGGGGCACCGTAGTCATAGGGGGGCTAAATCTAAAGGGGGGGGGCACCGTAGTCATAGGGGGGCTAAATCTAAAGGGGGGGGGCACCGTAGTCATAGGGGGGCTAAATCTAAAGGGGGGGGGCACCGTAGTCATAGGGGGGCTAAATCTAAAGGGGGGGGGCACCGTAGTCATAGGGGGGCTAAATCTAAAGGGGGGGGGCACCGTAGTCATAGGGGGGCTAAATCTAAAGGGGGGGGGCACCGTAGTCATAGGGGGGCTAAATCTAAAGGGGGGCACACACCGTAGTCATAGGGGTGCTAAATCTAAAGGGGGGGACACATCGTAGTCATAGGGGTGCTAAATCTAAAGGGGGACACACACCGTAGTCATAGGGGTGCTAAATCTAAAGGGGGGGACACATCGTAGTCATAGGGGTGCTAAATCTAAAGGGGGACACACACCGTAGTCATAGGGGTGCTAAATCTAAAGGGGGGGACACATCGTAGTCATAGGGGTGCTAAATCTAAAGGGGGACACACACCGTAGTCATAGGGGTGCTAAATCTAAAGGGGGGGGGCACCGTAGTCATAGGGGTGCTAAATCTAAAGGGGG
>NW_017308360.1:107383-108757 GCF_000935625.1 Nanorana parkeri | reverse complement strand
CACCGTAGTCATAGGGGTGCTAAATCTAAAGGGGGGACACACCGTAGTCATAGGGGTGCTAAATCTAAAGGGGGACACACACCGTAGTCATAGGGGTGCTAAATCTAAAGGGGGGGGGCACCGTAGTCATAGGGGTGCTAAATCTAAAGGGGGGACACACCGTAGTCATAGGGGTGCTAAATCTAAAGGGGGACACACACCGTAGTCATAGGGGTGCTAAATCTAAAGGGGGGGGGCACCGTAGTCATAGGGGTGCTAAATCTAAAGGGGGACACACACCGTAGTCATAGGGGTGCTAAATCTTCTCATGTTTTCTGTGATTTATTTCAGGAAGCCGCAACTCCTTCAAGGCGTGTATGGCATGGGGTTCAACCGGCCCTCTAAGATCCAGGAGAACGCTCTGCCTATGATGCTGGCCGAACCGTAAGTATTGATCGTCAGTCATGGTGGCCAGCATGCCGCGCCTCTTGAGTCCCATAAGGCATTGTAAGACTCTGGTAGCCCCAGGCATGACTCCCCGAGGCAGATGCATGATGG
This sequence comes from Nanorana parkeri, assembly GCF_000935625.1. Classification (NCBI taxonomy): domain Eukaryota; kingdom Metazoa; phylum Chordata; class Amphibia; order Anura; family Dicroglossidae; genus Nanorana; species Nanorana parkeri. The sequence continues at coordinate 108,220 of NW_017308360.1, read as the reverse complement.
GATTTGTAGTTAAAGCGAAGCTGGCCGGCATTGCCCACCCCCTGCTTTAAAGACTGCCTTAGCCTTCCACGCTCTCATTTAACTTCCTCACGTGTTCATTTTCCCCTTCAGCCCTCAGAACCTGATCGCTCAGTCCCAGTCCGGGACAGGGAAGACGGCTGCCTTTGTCTTGGCCATGTTATCCCGGGTTGATCCTGCAAATAAGTTCCCGCAGGTAAGCGGAGCGGCCGCCCGCACGAGTGTTGCTGTACAGGTGTTTGCTGGCAATGTACTAACATCGGTCGTCTCCTCCTTCAGTGTCTTTGCCTGTCCCCCACCTATGAGCTGGCCCTGCAGACTGGGAAGGTCATCGAGCAGATGGGGAAGTTTCATCCAGATCTAAAGCTGGCCTGTGTTTTTTGTGAACATTAAAGTAGCATTAAGGTCTGGGGGCGTTCTTTACCTTAATGAATTCTCTGCATTGGGGTAAAAAATCAGCCCAGTACTTTTTTTCTACCCCAGCCATAGGCTCCTTCTGCCATCAATCAAAGGAAGGGGCGTGGCCTGCCACAGGGCTGTGTGTGTGTGTCTATGGACGCACACAGCCGATGCGGGAACGGGTGCGCACGGGTGCCTCCGTTAGAACGATGGTGGCACCCGTGCAGTGATTGACTGACTACTTTCCTGCTCCTAGTCTATGACAATCACACCGTGGCCTATCATGTAGTAGGGTTTTATCTCAACGTTTATGCCTAACATAGCCACTAGTGTCGGGTCTGCAAGTCCAATTCCAGTAGTGTTCATATTTGACAAGTGTGTAAAGCCAGATGTTGTATTCTTAGAAAAGGGTACTCGGTG
>NW_017308360.1:105108-106792 GCF_000935625.1 Nanorana parkeri | reverse complement strand
TGCCCCTCGTTCGTATGGCAGGTGCCCCCCTCCGCCTGTGTACCTGTCCTTTTCCTTTATTCCCAGTGGAGCGCGGATACAAGCTCCCGGAGCAGATCGTCATCGGGACCCCCGGCACGGTGCTGGACTGGTGCTCCAAGCTGAAGTTCATTGATCCCAGGAAGATCAAAGTGTTTGTTCTGGACGAAGCGGATGTCATGATCGCTACGCAGGGCCACCAGGATCAGAGTATCCGCATCCAGAGGTGAGCGCCGCCGCTGTACAATTTTTATGTCTGCTCTGGATTTGTATGTAACAGAAATCGGCTTAAAGGAGAACTATGGGGTCAGTGTTTTTCCCCATAGTTCTCCTCAGGGTAACGGGAGGACACAAACTAGCGTCCTCCCGTCACCCTGAGCTCAGTATATAGGGAGCTACAGATCGCGGTATACTGAGACGCCGCAGCTGAAGCGGATCCCGACAATTATGTCTGGATCCGCCCAGCTGCGTGAGTGACAGCTGGCTCTGCCTATCTAGAGGCAGAGCCAGCTGTACCCGCCTCCTCCCCCGTCCGTTCCGCCAGTCAGCGCTGGAGGATCAGAGCGGGGAATCCAGCCCCCTCCTCTGTCACGGCTCTGTGCTGTGACAAGATCGAGAGGTGAGCGAACGCCGGTGTGTGTTCGCTCACTTCCCGATCTACTGAGCCGACCTGTGACAGTCTCATTGTCACAGGTCGGCTAGAACTATGAGGATGAGAGAAAAGCACTCGCCTCATAGTTCTCTAAATTCCAACATCTGGACTCCGGGCCCCTTAGAGAACGTGGCTTGTAGACTCCGCCCCTAACAGGAATGTGTATCGAGTCAGAAGCTCCAGTTTTGCCCCAGAATGAAATAAATTGCTGCTTTGTGGGCGGGGTCTTAAGCTGAGGCAGGCGTGGCTTCCATGCGATGTCACTGCAGTCTCCTGGACTACATGTCCCAGCGGACGAGCAATGATGGGGAAGCCGGCGTGCGTCTTCCCTGCCCAGCGCCGCAATCCTGTCTCTGGGGGGGCTTGTCTGTGTCGGAGATCTAACGCCACCTGTTGCCTCGCAGGATGTTACCCCGGGACTGCCAGATGCTGCTCTTCTCGGCCACGTTTGAAGACTCGGTCTGGAAGTTTGCCCAGAAAGTGGTTCCCGAGCCCAACATCATCAAACTGAAGAGGGAAGAGGAAACCCTGGACACCATCAAGCAGTATTATGTACTCTGCAACTGCCGCGAGGAGAAATTCAAGGCCCTGTGCAATATATACAGCTCCATCACCATCGCGCAGGCCATGATCTTCTGTCATGTGAGTGGGCAACACTGCATGCTATGTACCTTTTGCAGCGCTGCGGTCCTGGCTTCACTTCCCACCGGAGCTCCATGTCCAAGGTGTATGTTTTACCCATCTAACTGGAAGCTGCATCCATAATGAACCAGAAATAGAGCTAGTGACATCCAGCCGTGTCAGTGCCTCTGTACAGAGACTGATGTGACTGTGGAGGGGACATTAGAGTGTAAGCTCCTCTGTACAGAGACTGATGTGACTGTGGGGGGGGAGGGGACATTATAGTGTAAGCTCCTCTGTACTGAGACTGATGTGACTGTGGGGGAGGGGACATGAGTGTAAGCTCCTCTGTACAGAGACTGATGCGACTGGGGGGGGGGGGGGGCCAGAGGG
>NW_017308360.1:103977-104833 GCF_000935625.1 Nanorana parkeri | reverse complement strand
GGGGGGGGACGTTGGCGTGTAAACGTCTGGGGCCCTGGATATTTTTGTACAGCGCTGAGTAGTATGTTGGCGCCATTTGAATATCGCGTATAAATGAATATTGGATTATTTCAGACACGTAAAACTGCGTCTTGGCTCGCGGGAGAATTGTCCAAGGAAGGGCACAAGGTGGCCCTGCTGAGCGGAGAGATGATGGTTGAGCAGAGAGCGGCTGTGATCGATCGGTTTAGAGACGGGAAGGAGAAGGTGTTGGTGACCACCAACGTGTGTGCCAGAGGTGAGGAGAGAGCCGCCGGTCCGTTCAATGTTCACTCGCATGTCATTATGATGCACAATTGGTGTCTTAACTGTTGCCGTGGATGAGAAGCTGACCGTGAAGGTGTAAGCTAATTTTTTCTGACTGGTGGGGTGTCATGGTTTGGGGGGGCGGGGTCTCTTGGTGGTCCCAACTGGAGCTGAAGTCCCGCGATCGCTCTTCAAACTTCTGCCAGAAACCAAACTGTCTTTTATTTATTTCTTGCTGAGCAATTCTTTATAACCCCCGACGCGCACTTTTCTTTATCATCCCCAGGGATCGACGTGGAGCAAGTGTCTGTCGTGATCAACTTTGACCTTCCAGTGGACAAAGACGGCAACCCGGATAACGAGACGTATCTCCATCGGATCGGGCGCACCGGGCGCTTTGGCAAGCAAGGCCTGGCTATCAATATGGTGGACAGCAAACACAGCATGAACATCCTGAACCAGATCCAGGAGCACTTCAGTGAGTACTTCCTGTAGGCTGCATTGAAGGCCGCTTCCTACATCTGTGGCTGTTCTAAAAGACAGTTGTGTTCCAACTTTGGTAACCAACCCC
>NW_017308360.1:101860-103737 GCF_000935625.1 Nanorana parkeri | reverse complement strand
CCCCCCCCCCCCATGACTGTCCCCAGTGTACAAAGCCGGCTCCATGAAGACACGCTGTGACCGGTCTGGTGTGGGTGAACGGTAGGCCCGGTCTTCTCCTCCCCTGGGGTTCCCTGAGAAGAGAGCAGAGGAAGACTGGTAGGCAAAGATCTGTCCTGCTGCTCTCCTCGGGAATATATGAAGGAACCCCAGAACCAGAAGACCTGGCTAGAGATCGGTCTTCCAATTCATCCCAAAAGTTATCTACTGAACATAACTTGGAATGATTTGTGAGTCGGGCCTTCTCATCCAATGTCACAAATGGGCATTTAAAGAAGAACTATTATCTACTGAGCCGACCTGTGAAGGTCTCATTGTCACAGGTCGGCTAGCACTATGAGGTGAGTGAAAAGCACCTCCCCTCATAGTTCTTTAATTTCCACCAACGCTCTCCAAAATATCGTGGAACGACTTCCTAGAAGACTGAGGGGAATTGTCACTTTTTTTTTTTTTTTTTTCCTCTAATACCCTGTTTCCCCGAAAATAAGACCTAGTTGTGACCATTCCCAGGGCCGGTGGTGGCATAAGGGGGAACTTGAAGAGCCGCGGGAGAGGCAGGAGAGAATCAGCGGTGCCAACAAAGCCGGCGCTAGAGGAAGCGAGGCGGCACTGGAGGGAGCAGAGCCGCATAAGCCGATGCCTCCTCTATAGCGCCGGCTCCTGTCACAGGCGGAGTGATACCAAATGCACTCCGCCTGTGAGGAATCCATAGTGAAAGCGCGCTTCACTCCATTCTGGCCAGCGATTGGCTAGCAAATTGCTCTTGGTGAGGTATTGCACCCCTGATTTGCCCTGATCACCCTATTCTTAACTTTGCCATTTTGAATTATTTTATTTGGATTTGCATTAACTTTGGATTGTTATACATTAAAAAAAATAAGACCTTCCCCGAAAATAAGACCCGGTGTGTTTTTTTTTTTTATTGAGCCAAAAAAAACTCTAAGACAGTGTTTTATTTTCGGGGCAACAGGGTAGAACCTCACCCTGTCCATGCTCAAGCGTTGCCCCACTTCCTCCTCAGGCCAGTGCCGGTGTTCTAGTGAAAGCTCCAACTCGTCGAAATCCCCAACTACCTCACTGCCGGGTACTTGCAAGTTGGAGCTTTCGCGACCAGACGGCGTTAGACTGCAAACCGCAAAGACTGACGGGAGCTTCTGCACGGCCGCATTTTAACAATATTCAGCAGGCGGCAAACTCGACGAGCATTCTGAAAACGCTATACGCGCATGCGCACCGCCACTGTACAGGGCTGCGGTCTTTCCGAGCACCGGAAGTGAGGTAGTTGGAGATCTCGATGAGTTGGAGCTTTTGATAGAACACCGGCAGTCCTCTCAGGGACGAACGGCACTGTTGGGTCGTTTTGCTCATTTCCTGTGAGCCCGGCCTGTCCTCTACACGCGGGGGGTGGTGGGGTAGGCAGGCCCTCCTCGCTGTTTGCGGCTCATCTTGCCTCGGTCCATTGCACGGAGAGGTATGGGAGCCCCGAGCGGCGGGATGAAGCTGTCACCTGTGGATTACGAGGAATCCGATTACCGATGTGAGGGGGGGGGGGGGCGGGGGGGAGGACATCCTGGAAGCGCTGTAGCCCCGGCTTACCATACCTCACTCTCGTTCTTTCTTTAGATAAGAAGATACAAAAGCTGGACGCAGACGACATGGACGAGATCGAGAAGATCGCCAAGTGAAAATGTTCCACAACAAATCTGCATCGCGTTCTCCTCAACCAGCGGCCAAAGCGGTGGTGGCGGCGTCCTTCAACCCAACCGACCACCAGCACCGACACCACCTCGTATTTTATCGCAAGCCCCGCCCCCTCTGGGGAGAATGCACACATTGAC
>NW_017308360.1:96551-101775 GCF_000935625.1 Nanorana parkeri | reverse complement strand
GTTCAGGTTTTTTTTATAGAAGACTCTTGTACCCCTTTTTATGTAGTTTGTGTGAGGAGCCCCCCGAGCTCTGACACTCGGCTGTTTTTGGAGTGTTTTTAAGCTTATGTGAACTTTCTTAGTTTAAAGGCAAAGTGCACTGATCAGTAATGCCCCCGGACCCGACCTGACCCCACCCCTCTAGATGGAGACTTGTATCCGGCTGCCGTTCTGTTTTTATATCCGGGGTGCAAGTCTTTTAATGTCCTGGCCGTGCCCGCACGTTAGTGTCCCATCGACATCTATGGGGCTGGTCACGAGGCCGGAGATGGTCCAGTAGAAGTCTATGGGGCTAGACGGAAGACCTTGCACTGCTAGATATGAAGTAAATTGTGCAATCGCAGCCATTGGATTGAAGCAGGTATGCGTCTGTGCATGGGGAGGGAGGTTTGGGGTCAGAGGACGGGGAGGGAGGTTTGGGGTCAGAGGACGGGGCGTACATGATCAGCGGACTTTTATCTGCTAAATATATTCCCGGTACATCGAAACGAATGTGCCATTTTTTTTTCGCCTCTAGAGCACCCGTAGTGAGTGGAAAGTACGTCCGCTACCGGCCATTCTGCAGAGGAGGACCCTTGCTTTGTGTGTGGAAGCCGTGGTCTCTCTGCAGAGGTCCAAGACATCCCAGCAGAGTCAAACCTATAGCTCTGAAAATGGCAGGAAGCGTGAACTTTGATTGCAGAGCTTTAGGTAGGAGTCATGGAGGGGGGGCTTTTATGCTATTCTCTGTATGCCCCTGGGGTGGCCCGGCGCCCTTTGGATGGTGGCCCTGTAACCTTTCGGGTGGCGGCCCTGCGCCCTTTCTTGGGTGGCAGCCCTGCGCCCTTTCAGGCGGGGGGGTGTCCTACTGTGTGTTTTTTGACATTTTTAGTTTTGAATCTGCTTCCGAACGAGAAGCACCAATTCTTTTACAAAGTAAAAATTGAAAGAATGACTCCTAAATTTTAGGGAAAAGCTTTTTTTAATGAGTTTTTAGGCGTATCTGTTGATCGCAATCAGGGCGGTCTGTCTTGTCGGCCAATCGGGCTGTTTTTTAATGAAGCGACCAATCGGCTTTTACTAGAAGCTGATTGATGGGGCTTCAGTTTTTTTGGTTGGGCACACAAGATGGCCGCCTTTCTGTGGGCAACACGTACACTTAATGATTTGGAAAAAATACAAAAGTAGCATCGTAGACATATTGGCGTTCGGGAGAAGATGGATTTCTGCTGCTCTGCTGTATTTACTTCTGTTTGAATAAAGAATTATGTGCTATTATGACTTTGTAATCTGTTATTTGCTTCTCCGGCTGCCCCTTTGTTTGCGTTGTGTATGACCTGTGGCTGGGCCGCCTGTCCGGTAACATCCCCCGTGTAGTCCTCTTTGTTTGTGAGGACCCTGGAGTCTGACGCCTGTCTGTCCTGCCCACTAACCATGGAGTTGGAATGACGGGCAAGGAGACTCATTGCAGCTAAAATTCCGGTTGCATGATGGGAATTATAGTTTGTTTCAGCAGCCATGCGCATTTTAAAGGGAAGATGTTGGCGCTTTCCTAATGCTGCTCCCAGGTGTCTGGGCATAGCTGTGTATTCACATCAGAAGTGATGACCTCACTTACATATACATTTATATATAGGGACAGGAAGTAGGGGCCACAGCTAGTAACCAGCCCAGACTCCAGCTTTTAAGGTGCATTGAGGTAGTGTTTTTGACGCCTGCCCTTCCCAGGCCCCCCCGGGCCTGCCCTTCCCAGGCCCCCCCCAGGTGGAGGCCCGCCCTTAAATAACGGAAGATTTAATAGCCAACTGTGGTGCAGGTGATCAGTACAAAGTGCACAGAGTCTCCTTGTGATGGAGGTTCTCCATGTTGTTCCATTAGACACTATCCTCCACACCAGACTCGCCCCGTGCCGTCACATGTCACACTCGGAGGTCTTAATTTTCCATTTGTGATTTATTCAGGAATAAGTGCAATGTGGTTTTTGGATTTAAACAAATGGGAGTAACTCTCGGCACACACATTTATAAAAAGGGATTGCACTGAAGACTCGTCTAATGCCCAAATTTTACATCTACCGATGCATGCCCTTCCTGGGAGGAGAAAGGGAAGGATCTGGCTGCCATAGACCACATGGACCTGGCCCAGACCTCTACTTGCATACAATGATAGACGAGGCTTCAAATTCTTACAGATTCAAAACAAACATTTCTGAAATATAAAATATATATATATATAATTTTTTCCCCACCAGTCATGTTTCCAGCTACAATCTCTAGGATAAAACGATACAACATAATGCACACAAATCAGACCTGTTAATACATTACGGTATTGGTTTATGTTAAAAAAATCTGAGGGTTTAATGTCACTTTAATGAAGCGATGTGATGGTCATGATGTTCATTTTCTCAAACTAGAACGGGGTCATGGCCAACGAATCCCGCTGGATGTTCTAACCAAACTGGTAAATACTCAATTGGAATGCATACTGCAGGTGAAGGGACAAGTCTGTGCACACCTGACCACAATATGGAGCCTCCCCATTGTCCTCAGTATGGAGTTGCAGTGCCCCCACCCCACATGGTCATTAGCATGAAGTCGTCGTCCTCCCCCCCCCATCCCATTCTGGCTATAACAGCCTCCATTGTTCTGTGGGAATTTGTCCCATTTGTGAAGTCAGGTACGGAGGTTGGATGAGAAGACCGGGCTCAAAATTGGCATGCCAAAGGTGTTCAGTAGGGTTGAGGTCAGGACACTCTAGTTCCTCCACCAAACTGGTACCACCATGTCTGTATGGAGCTGGCTTTGTACACGGGACAGTCATGGTGGGACAGAAAAGGGTCTTCACCAAACTGTGACCACAAGGCTGGAAGAGTACAGTTGTCTACAATGTCTTTGTATGATGGAGGACCACCAGAACCTTCACTGGAGACACCTGACCTCCATCATTGGCATGTGGAATAAGCTCCTGTAGATGTGATGGGCAGGCACTCACAAATTCTGGCCATGTAGTGTACATACTATAGTGCTCCCCTCCCGATTTATAGCATAAGAACGAGTGACAACACTTCTATATTATGGAGAATGTACCAAGTGAGGGCAGAGGGTGGTGGAGTCACCTATCTTCAGATAGACCAGCTATAATTGGACCACGTTTTGGTGGACTGACCCTTAAAAATGAAACTGAACTCTGCCCATGTTAGCCAAATTCACAGGCAACCTTTAGGGAAGGGGCAATCATAACAAGATCTGCATATTTAGGAGTAGGTGATAGCAACGGGCTTTACTATGGGATCATGGGAAGCTGAGGACCCCCAAAAAAGGACACTCCAGCATTGTGCAGGAACTCTTTCTAGTGGGATTTGGGTTACTCAGCTTTCTTACGGCTCGGTGGTGAAGCCCAGTGATATCCCCCTTCCCTAGGCAGGCCCACCAGGACCTGGGTTGTAAGGTGGACATTATTTTACTCAGGGTGATGGCAGGACTGTGATAAGTGGACCTTCTAGTTTCATCTATCAGAACACAACATTACCAGCTGTGTAATATAAAAGGTCCATTCAGGTCAACACTCTGACAGAGAAAAGTTGTGGGTCTCACGGATCACAGAGGACCATGGTCCGGTCCTACAGATCACAGAGGACCATGGTCCGGTCCTACAGATCACAGAGGACCATGGTCCGGTCCTACAGATCACAGAGGACCATGGTCCGGTCCTACAGATCACAGAGGACCATGGTCCGGTCCTACAGATCACAGAGGACCATGGTCCGGTCCTACAGATCACAGAGGACCATGGTCCGGTCCTACAGATCACAGAGGACCATGGTCCGGTCCTACAGATCACAGAGGACCATGGTCCGGTCTCACAGATCACAGAGGACCATGGTCCGGTGTCACAGATCACAGAGGACCATGGTCCGGTGTCACAGATCACAGAGGACCATGGTCCGGTGTCACAGATCACAGAGGACCATGGTCCGGTGTCACAGATCACAGAGGACAATGGTCCGGTCTCACAGATCACAGAGGACCATGGTCCGGTGTCACAGATCACAAGGGACAATGGTCCGGTGTCACAGATCACAAGGGACAATGGTCCGGTGTCACAGATCACAGAGGACAATGGTCCGGTGTCACAGATTATAGAGGACAATGGTCCGGTGTCACAGATCACAGAGGACAATGATCCGGTGTCACAGATCACAGAGGACAATGGTCCGGTCCAGCTGAATGATCACTTCCGTTTCTGAAGACTGAAAAACCCAAAAAATGCTCCTGTGGTGTTTGTGGACGTCACCGGGACGGTTCTCCGTCACTCGCTGTCCTCTAGTCTCTTTCCAGGTATTGAATACACAGGACCGACTTGTTGGGAATGTTGCACTCCTGCAGACTGCGGCTGAGGTCCAGAAAACTCTTCCTAGGCACTTCCATAGATTCCACAATGCAGTCCTTGTACTGCACGCCGGTCTTCTGCTCAGCTGCGGCCAGAACAGTGTAGAGAGTGTCTGTGGGCCGGAAGTGCCTCTCAAACCTCTGACCAGAGTGGGTTCTGATGGCCAGCAGTAGTCTGGACTCTTGTTCAGATGGTTCCTGCAGATTCACAGGAACCGCCGTGTCCATCGTCTTGGAACCCCTGTGGCTGGCGGATGGGTGGTCGGCACTGGAGGCAGGAGTGGGCTGACTTCGGTACAAAGCTTGGGCCGGTGGACGTTCGCCCGACTCTGACACAATCCTCATGGAGCTGGTTTGTCGGACGAGTTGGTCCTCTCCATGTTCCCCGCTGCCTTCTGCTGCACCAATGGACGGCAGCACTCTGTACCGGTTCAGGCTGGATGAAGGTGGTCTGTGTGGAAGCTGGTTGAGATGCTCTGGGATGTCCTCTTGCCCCATTCTGGGGCCTGAGGGCGCCCGGGCTGAGGGGGGCCTTGGAGTGGGCGAAGTGTGGCAGGGGTAAGTCTCCGCATGGTGAGAGAAACCCTGCGGGGTGGTCCGGATGCGACCTTTGGCAGATTTTGGTCTTGCTACGTGCATTCTATGTAAGGGGTCTCCTGTGCTGGGGGGGTTCAGGCCAGTCGGAGCCAAGGCCATGTCTACTCACTGGACCTGGAGAGAGAGAGAAACACAATCACACTTCCAAACCTGCACCCCCAAAACAAGACCATGACCCACACAGACTAAGCATTGCAATTACCTCATAATACCCCCCC
>NW_017308360.1:96195-96432 GCF_000935625.1 Nanorana parkeri | reverse complement strand
AATATATACTGCATCACATGGCACCCCTTTATCCTCTCTTGCCTCAGGTAGGTTCTCACCTCTCCCACGGCCGCCATCACCTTCTCCAGCTAGTAAACAACCACCCGTTACCAGGACAACCGGAGGAGCGCACGCTGCGTGCTGACGCCACTACGTACAGGGAGCGCGCTGGGCGTGTCTGGGCGGCTGGAAGATGAGCTCGGTGTGAGGGGAGAGGCGGGAGGACAGAGGCTGAGC
>NW_017308360.1:87064-94783 GCF_000935625.1 Nanorana parkeri | reverse complement strand
TGCGTGTACGGGAGGTGGGAGGGGACACACCTCGGTATTCCTGGACAACCGACTATTCGTTGTGAGCCCCAGCGCTGCCTGCCAGCCATCCTGTCCCTGGAATATCCAATAGGGGGGACGCCTAAATGGAGGTCTTCCTTTACTGTGGGGTCACCAGGTCAGGAAGTGAGGGGAAATCACCATGGTAACACAGCAAAGAAAAAAAACTTTCCCTGCTTCTTCTAAAAAGTGAAAAAACTTTATACACACCGACGGTACCAAATCATTCTGCCACAAGGTGGGCGGTGCTTTAAGACGAGGCTCCGCCCCACGGAGGTTTATAATTGTGGTACACGTGTGCTGTACAGTGGTCGGGCCCCTCACATGTATGCAGTACAATGGTCGGGGCCCCTCACATGTATACAGTACAACGAGATCCAGGGCTGCCCCGCAGTACTGCTACTCCGCCAGCAGATGTCCTCAGCCTTCTGAATTCAATGACAGCCAGTTACATTCAACCACTTCCTGTGAGCTCAGCCTGTCATGGACCCGCCCCCCAGCCTGTGGGAGGAAACGCAGGGTATGAGCTCTCCTCTCTGTTACTCTGCTCTCTCCTCCTATCAGCCTGTCCATTGCTAGCACATGAGAACTGCAGCACCACTGATTGGCTCCTTTTTCACCTGAGTCAGAGCTGTACTGCACAGGGACCATAAAAGGTTGCTGCAAAGTCCGATTTGGGTAATTACACTGCCGGCAATAAAGAAATGTCATGATGTGACGTTTCCAAGCACCATCAGAAGTCCATGTGACACGGTGGGAATGCCATTTGGGAGACAGGGACAGAGCGTTGTCACCCGTCATAGAGACACGCCCGGGATAAGGACCTTTGTGGCAGGATCACCAGGCCCGGCTTTATGAACGGCGGGCAGATTGAATGACATTGACTTGCTCGGGTGTACGTCGGATTTCATGCCGAGTAACCGGCGGTGGAAAATCATCGTCTCCCTGTGTACATATCTGGAATGATAAGATCTGCACCCGGAGAGGGATCCGTGTTACGCTCATTCATCATACATGTCACATCGGTGAACTGCTGCGTGTCCTGCGCTCTTTCCTCATACATGTGAACTGCTGCGTGTCCTGCGCTCTTTCCTCATACATGTGAACTGCTGCGTGTCCTGCGCTCTTTCCTCATACATGTGAACTGCTGCGTGTCCTGCGCTCTTTCCTCATACATGTGAACTGCTGCGTGTCCTGCGCTCTTTCCTCATACATGTGAACTGCTGCGTGTCCTGCGCTCTTTCCTCATACATGTGAACTGCTGCGTGTCCTGCGCTCTTTCCTCATACATGTGAACTGCTGCGTGTCCTGCGCTCTTTCCTCATACATGTGAACTGCTGCGTGTCCTGCGCTCTTTCCTCATACATGTGACATCGGTTAACTGTTGCGTGTTTGGCGCTCTTTCCTCATACATGTGACATCGGTTAACTGTTGCGTGTTTGGCGCTCTTTCCTCATACATGTGACATCGGTGAATTGCTGCGTGCCCTGCGCTCTTTCCTCATACATGTCACATCGGTGAACTGCATGTCCTGTGCTCTTTCTTCATACATGTGAACTGCGTGCCCTGCGCTCTTTCCTCATACATGTGAACTGCTGCGTGTCCTGCGATCTTTCTTTATACATGTGAACTGCTGCGTGTCCTGCGCTCTTTCTTCATACATGTGAACTGCTGCGTGTCCTGCGCTCTTTCTTCATACATGTGAACTGCTGCGTGTCCTCTGCTCTTTCCTCATACATGTGACATCGGTGAGCTGCTGCGTGCCCTGCGCTCTTTCATCATACATATGAACTGCGTGCCCTGCGCTCTTTCCTCATACATGTGACATCGGTGAACTGCTGCGTGTCCTGCGCTCTTTCCTCATACATGTGAACTGCGTGCCCTGCGCTCTTTCCTCATACATGTGACATCGGTGAACTGCTGCGTGTCCTGCGCTCTTTCCTCATACATGTGACATCGGTTAACTGTTGCGTGTTTGGCGCTCTTTCCTCATACATGTGACATCGGTGAATTGCTGCGTGCCCTGCGCTCTTTCCTCATACATGTGACATCGCTGAACTGCGTGTCCTTCGCTCTTTCCTCATACATGTGACATTGGTGAACTGCGTTTCCTGTGCTCTTTCCTCATACATGTCACATCGGTGAACTGCATGTCCTGTGCTCTTTCCTCTTACATGTGAACTGCTGCGTGTCCTGCAATCTTTCTTTATACATGTGAACTGCTGCGTGTCCTGCGCTCTTTCTTCATACATGTGAACTGCTGCGTGTCCTCTGCTCTTTCCTCATACATGTGACATCGGTGAGCTGCTGCGTGCCCTGCGCTCTTTCATCATACATGTGAACTGCTGCGTGTCCTGCGCTCTTTCTTCATACATGTGAACTGCTGCGTGTCCTCTGCTCTTTCCTCATACATGTGACATCGGTGAGCTGCTGCGTGCCCTGCGCTCTTTCATCATACATATGAACTGCGTGCCCTGCGCTCTTTCCTCATACATGTGACATCGGTGAACTGCTGCGTGTCCTGCGCTCTTTCCTCATACATGTGAACTGCGTGCCCTGCGCTCTTTCCTCATACATGTGACATCGGTGAACTGCTGCGTGTCCTGCGCTCTTTCCTCATACATGTGAGCTGCTGCGTGCCCTGCGCTCTTTCCTCATACATGTGAGCTGCTGCGTGTCCTGCGCTCTTTCCTCATACATGTGAGCTGCTGCGTGTCCTGTGCTCTTCCCCCGTTTGGCGCGCAGTCAGCGATTGCGATATTCCCGGCATTCTCCGCATAACATTCCAGGGAGGCTCCGCCCCCTCCCAGCAGAACTTTGGACGCAGCGGCAGAGCTGACAGAGACGGCTGACTCTCCCCAGACTCGGAGGCAGCATGGCGGAGTTCACCACGGCCGGCGAGTACGAGGCGAAGATGAACGCGCAGATCTACCTGGACACGTACTTCCAGCTGGGGTCCGGGAGCCTGGCGGACGATTTCATACGGTTCGCGCTCAGGAAGCTGCACGAGGTCTTTTCGTCAGGTATGTAGCGTGTTACGCAGAGAACCGCCAACAGGCGGAGCGCGCCCCCCCCCCACGGGAGACCAATCAGAGCCCAGCGATTACCGATCTGAGGGCTGGTAGCCGAGTCATGTGACTTCCGGTTGCTATGAGACGGCGGATTCGGCACGGTGACGATATTGCGGCCTTAGTAAATAAGAGTTTGCTCCAGAAGTTCGGCGCCGCCTGAGACACGTTATTATTATTCGGGATGTATGTGGCGCATACAATATAAAGGAGGCGGTGCCGTTATCATACAGGAGGGCCCGGTCTTCAGAGCTTACACTCTAAGTGCAGGGCTCAGAAGAGTGCAGGGGTCAGTAGTATGTAATGCAGAGTGCAGGGGTCAGTAGTATGTAATGCAGAGTGCAGGGGTCAGTAGTATGTAATGCAGAGTGCAGGGGTCAGTAGTATGTAAAGAAGAGTGCAGGGGTCAGTAGTATGTAATGCAGAGTGCAGGGGTCAGTAGTATGTAATGCAGAGTGCAGGGGTCAGTAGTATGTAATGCAGAGTGCAGGGGTCAGTAGCGGGTCAGTCACTGTATCACAGCTAACCACTAGGAGAATAAATGACACAGATCTCACCCTGCAGTACTGCTGAATATTCCTTAGTGTTCATCATCTGGTAAGACACCTAAATAATCCCACCGGGATCTGTTCTGTGATCACCGAGACACCGGGATCTGTTCTGTGATCACCGGGATCTGTTCTGTGATCACCGAGACACCGGGATCTGTTCTGTGATCACCGAGACACCGGGATCTGTTCTGTGATCACTCTATAAAGACTTCCCGCCTTCTATATAAATATTTCACCAATAATCTACGTAATTGTAATAGGCGGACGCAGGGGGCGGATCTTTCCGGGCAGCTCTGTTTCCCCATTTCCCCTCATTCCACGTCAAGGTCACATGACTCGGAGAGATTTAGGAAGGAAATGAAGCGAGTCGGCAGAAAGATACAATGTAAACATCACTGACTTGTACACATAAAGCTTTGTTTTTGTGAAATGTAACCGGGGGGGGGGGAAAGCATCGATACTGCGTGAGAGTTCTGCGTCCCTCCCGACTCCCTGCGCTGTCCTGTGACCCGGGGACTCAGCCGACCGGTGGAAGTGTGCCCACAGACAGTCCTCGTTTCAGCTTCTGCCGTGCAGAAAAAAAATGTGTCTGGACGTCTGGAATGCTTTAAGTAATTCACATATTTTAAAACTTATGTCAGATGCACTGTGAGGCCTTTGATAAAGAACACGGGAGGACATACCACAGACCGGAGCAATCCCAGAACATGGGAGGACATACCACAGACCGGAGCAATCCCAGAACATGGGAGGACATACCACAGACCGGAGCAATCCCAGAACATGGGAGGACATACCACAGACCGGAGCAATCCCAGAACATGGGAGGACATACCACAGACCGGAGCAATCCCAGAACATGGGAGGACATACCACAGACCTGAGTAATTCCAGAACATGGGAGGACATACCACAGACCTGAGTAATCCCAGAACATGGGAGGACATACCACAGACCTGAGCAATCCCAGAACATGGGAGGACATACCACAGACCTGAGTAATCCCGGAACATGGGAGGACATATCACAGACCGGAGCAATCCCAGAACATGGGAGGACATATTATAGACCTGAGCAATCCCGGAACATGAGAGGACATACCACACACCTGAGCAATCCCAGAACATGGGAGGACATACCACAGACGTGAGTAATCCCGGAACATGGGAGGACATATCACAGACCGGAGCAATCCCAGAACATGGGAGGACATATTATAGACCTGAGCAATCCCGGAACATGAGAGGACATACCACACACCTGAGCAATCCCAGAACATGGGAGGACATATCACAGACCTGAGCAATCCCAGAACATGGGAGGACAGACCTCAGTACTCAGAAATCCCGGAACATGGGAGCACTGGACATACCACAGACCTGAGCAATCCCAGAACATGGGAGGACATACCACAGACCTGAGCAATCCCAGAACATGGGAGGACATACCACAGACCTGAGCAATCCCAGAACATGGGAGGACATACCACAGACCTGAGCAATCCCAGAACATGGGAGAACATACCACAGACCTGAGCAATCCCAGAACATGGGATCAGTAGTATGTTAAGCAGAGTGCAGGGGTACATATCACAGACCTGAGTAATTCCAGAACATGGGAGGACATACCACAGACCTGAGTAATCCCGGAACATGGGAGGACATACCACAGACCTGAGCAATCCTAGAACATGGGAGGACATATCACAGACCTAACTACCTGCAGAACATGGGAGGACATACCACAGACCTGAGCAATCCCAGAACATGGGAGGACATACCACAGACCTGAGTAATTTACAATGACTGATCCCTCTCATATCTCTGGTCTTTATTGAACTAGCGGGGGAGGGGGAGGGGGGGATTTAACAATCGAAATCCAGTCCTTGACCAGAGCAGTTATTGGTGTAAGAGGGGTAATGTGAGAGCCAGCAGGAAAACATTTAGGATTTGCCATGTATGTCGGGGGAAGTCATCCTCGGAGAGGTGGGGATCGACCCTAAAAATTTCACTTGATGGGCAATAACCTATAAAGACCCCGCTAAAAAGTAAGAAAGGTTTGCAGAGTTCAGGGGGCAGTAGTTCGTCACACATAGGTCATTAGTATTGAGTGCAGGGGGTCAGTAGTATGTAGTGAAGAGTGCAGGGGCCAGTTGTATGAAGTGCAGGGGTCAGTAGTATGTAATGCAGAGTGCAGGGGTCAGTAGTATGTAGTGCAGGGGTCAGTAGTTTGTAGCACAGAGTGCAGGGGTCAGTAGTATGTAGTGAAGAGTGCAGGGGTCAGTTGTATGAAGTGCAGGGGTCAGTAGTATGTAATGCAGAGTGCAGGGGTCAGTAGTATGTAATGCAGAGTGCAGGGGTCTGTAGTGAGTAATGCAGAGTGCAGGGGTCTGTAGTATGTAATGCAGAGTGCAGGGGTCAGTAGTATGTAATGCAGAGTGCAGGGGTCAGTAGTATGTAATGCAGAGTGCAGGGGTCAGTAGTATGTAATGCAGAGTGCAGGGGTCAGTAGTATGTAATGCAGAGTGCAGGGGTCAGCAGTATGTTGTGCAGGGGTCAGTTGTATGAAGTGCAGGGGCCAGTAGTATGTAATGCAGAGTGTATGGGTCAATAATATGTAATGCAGAGTGCAGGGGTCAGTAGTATGTAATGCAGAGTGCAGGGGTCAGTAGTATGTAGTGCAGGGGTCAGTAGTATGTGATGCAGAGTGCAGGGGTCAGTAGTATGTAATGCAGAGTGTAGGGGTCAGTAGTATGTAATGCAGAGTACAGGGGTCAGTAGTATGGCATGCAGAGTGTAGAGGTCAGTAGTATGTAATGCAGACTGCAGGGGTCAGTAGTATGTCATGCAGAGTGCAAGGGTCAGTAGTATGTAATGCAGAGTGTAGGGGTCAGTAGTATGTAATGCAGAGTGCAAGGGTCAGTAGTATGTAATGCAGAGTGCAAGGGTCAGTAGTATGTAATGCAGAGTACAGGGGTCAGTAGTATGGCATACAGAGTGTAGAGGTCAGTAGTATGTAATGCAGAGTGTAGAGGTCAGTAGTATGTAATGCAGAGTACAGGGGTCAGTAGTATGTCATGCAGAGTGTAGGGGTCAGTAGTATGGCATGCAGAGTACAGGGGTCAGTAGTATGTAATGCAGAGTACAGGGGTCAGTAGTATGTAATGCAGAGTACAGGGGTCAGTAGTATGTCATGCAGAGTGTAGGGGTCAGTAGTATGTAGATGTGCTGATCCATCTTCTGGACTGTGGTGCGGAAGGCACGCAGACCCTGCACCCCATTGGACAGCTGATGGATCCCAGGCAGAGGGGTGAAGTGAATATGAGGCGCTCTATAGACCCCGTGGGGCTCTTGCGGTGATTAGTAACGATCTTGGATTGTCTTTCCCAGGTGCGGTGAAGGGCAGCACTCTTATTGATGTTGGCACTGCCCCGTCCATCTACCAGCTCCTCTCTTCCTGCGAAGCCTTCGATGACATCACCGCCACCTGGTTCACGCAGAGCGAGCTGCGCCTGCTGCAGAAATGGCAGAACAAGGAGCCGGACGCATTCGATTGGACGTCCATACTGACATACGTCTGCGAGTTGGAAGGAAACAAGTAAGAATTTAACGTTCATCGATGTGTAAAAGGTGATTCCCGGGGACGCCGGGTGCTGAAGCTGCATTGGTGGGCGGAGACAGGAGGATTGTGAGCTACCCGTCACATGACCTGTTGCCAACCACCAATCTAGGTGCTAGAATGCCAGAAGGTCTCAGTTATATCTCGGATGTTGATTCATTATTGGGGTAATAAAGACATATCACTTAGATTGGTGACCGGGGAGATTCCCCCTCTCTATTTGTGTGGTCACTGAGACAGGAAGTGATGGGAAATACAAAATGTTACCATGTTGCCAACGCAGGAACAAGGGGTGAAATATCATCAGTGACATGAATTAGAATCGCTGAACGCAGCATCTCAGAAAGCTGTACAATGATCTTACCGTCTGCCATCGTGGCGGGGTTTGCTCTCCCTGCCACCCCAAGGCCAGGTTCCGCAATGCACCTCCTCCCTGCCAAACG
>NW_017308360.1:86484-86942 GCF_000935625.1 Nanorana parkeri | reverse complement strand
TCTTATTATTTTTTTATATGTCTGCCATGTAGTAGTATGTCCGGCGGTAAGGTGCTGCAGGACCTGCCGGTACTTCATACATTGAATATAAATAATCTGTTACAGAGTGACCCCCGCGGAGAAGGAAGAGAAGCTGAGGGGAAAAATAAAGCGAGTTTCGCACTGCGACGTCGGCAAGGGCAACCCGCTGGCGCCGGCCGAAGCTCCCAAAGCCGACTGCGTCACCGCCACCGTCTGCCTGGAGGCCGCCTGCAAATCCTTCGAGTCCTACGGCCTGGCCCTCAGGCACCTGGCCAACCTCCTCAAACCGAAGGGGTACCTGCTGCTGGCGGGGGACCTGGGCGCCAACTACTACGAGGTCGGCGCCGAAAAGGTCTTCTCGCTGCCCGTGAACGAGAAGTTCCTGAGGGAGGCGCTCTCCGGCAACGGCTATCACATCGTAGAGCTGGAGACGTTTC
>NW_017308360.1:85453-86401 GCF_000935625.1 Nanorana parkeri | reverse complement strand
GGGGGGATATAATATCCAGCACACCAACTATATCTTTGGGGGGGGGTATTAATCTGGAAGAACCTAATATAGATATAATGTTCTCCCAGTAAATGCTCAATTTGGGGGCATCGCCGGAGCATGTGAAGGAGCTCGCCATGGTCCCTCTTATACGCTACAAGAGGAGTGTAAGAGGAAGGGGCGGGCTCTCCGATGTAAACATTACACTGTTTACATTTGCAGTCACTCCGATTGGTCGTCACTTCCCGATCTATCCCTGCAGAGAGCGGTGACCGTCAGTCGCGACTCCCCGCAGGGATTCCCCTGTCTCCCCGCTCCGATCATCCAGCGCTGACTGGCGGAACGGACGGGGGGAGGGGCGGGTACAGCCGGCTCTGCCTCTAGATAGGAGGAGCCGGCTGTCACTCACGCAGCTGGGCGGATCCAGACAGAATTGTCGGGATCCGTCCCGGCCGCGGCGGTCTCAGTATGCCGCGAGCTGTAGCTCCCTATATACTGAGCTTAGGGTGACGGGAGGACGCTAGTTTATGTGACCCTGAGAAGAACTATGAGGTCAAAGCCCTGACCCCCGTAGTTCTCCTTTTAAAGCGTCCGAGGTCCAAAACATGTCACTGATTGGATGAGGCGCCCTCCTCTAGACACGCCAGTACAGAACACACGTGTGTCATTCATCACTGCGAGGTGTAGATCCCTATTGCGGTACATTGTAGACATCTCTTATAGGATGAGGTGGGGAACTTAGAAACGTTATAGCAGGGGTGGGCCAAACTCCGGTCCTACAAATCCCATCACGCATCTGTCTCTGGGAGTCATGCCTGCGGCTGTGAGAGTCTTGCGGTGCCTCATGGGATTTGTAGTTTGCACCACAGCTGGAGGGTGTGCACCCCTTCTCTATAGAAGGACATCACACTGTAGCTGACTATGTCCAGCTCAGGATCGGGGTGACTA
>NW_017308360.1:79236-85416 GCF_000935625.1 Nanorana parkeri | reverse complement strand
CGGTTCCCCTGCCTCTCTTTGTATTACCGATAAATCCACAAAATTGTATTAATAAAAGAGAAGAATTGTCACCGTTTGTCTTTATTTCAGTAGAAGGATCTCTGCAAACACACATATATAGAGGGGGGAATGTATCAGAACTGGAGCCGTTGCCCCCGGCAACCAATCAGCATCTCTCTTCACTTTGCTCAGTTTGGGATTTGAAAATGAGAGAGAGAAGCTGATTGGTCGCCGAGCAAATCTACTCCGGAACTTTGTCTGATCCAGTGTTGATAAATCCCCCTCCGTAGAGTCACCTTCCTCGAGTACTCGCCCATACCGATTACCGATACCTTTCCTCGGGTACTCGCCCATACCAATTACCGATACCTTTCCTCGAGTACTCGCCCATACCGATTACCGATACCTTTCCTCGGGTACTCGCCCATACCAATTACCGATACCTTTCCTCGGGTACTCGCCCATACAGATTACCGATACCTTTCCTCCAGTACTCGCCCATACCGATTACCGATACCTTTCTTTAGTGTCATGTGACATGTTTTCTAAAACATTACAGACTTTAGGACAGTGGTGGAGCTCCAGGGCCCGGTCCCACTCTGCACTCCCTTGTAAATCTGCCACTGACTTCGAGCTATAGAGGACTACAACTCCCAGCCATACATTATACAGCAATGCAGAGTACTACCAGCTATAGAGGACTACAACTCCCAGCAATACATTACACAGCAATGCAGAATACGACCCACTACAGAGGACTACAACTCCCAGCCATACATTATACAGCAATGCAGAGTACCGCCAGCTATAGAGGACTACAACTCCCAGCAATACATTATACAGCAATGCAGAGTACCGCTAGCTATAGAGGACTACCACTCCCAGTAATACATTATACAGCAATGCAGAGTACCGCCAGCTATAGAGGACTACAACTCCCAGCAATACATTACACAGCAATGCAGAATACCACCCACTACAGAGGACTACAACTCCCAACCATACATTATACAGCAATGCAGAATACCACCAGCTATAGAGGACTACAACTCCCAGCAATACATTATACAGCAATGCAGAATTAATATGAAGCTGCATACTCTGTGCTGCAGTGCGAGGTCTCAGGAGCCTGTGGGGGGTCTCACCGCCAGGGGTCCGGAGGGTCTTGCGGGCGGGTGTTGGCGGTGTTGTTCCCCTGGTAGGAGGAGATGTGCGGGCCGGTGCTGTAAACAGGCGCCTCGGATCACAGGAAGGGTGCCGAGGTTTCCAGCAAGCGCGGGACCTCAGCAGCCGCTTAAGTTTAAACATTTAAAGCGCAGGTATCGGCGTTTAGTATCGGGGCATTTTCACGAGTACTCGGTATCGGCGTTTAGTATCGGGGCATTTTCATGAGCACTCGGTATCGGCGCTTAGTATCGGGGCATTTTCATGAGCACTCGGTATCGGCGCTTAGTATCGGGGCATTTTCATGAGCACTCGGTATCGGCGCTTAGTATCGGGGCATTTTCATGAGCACTCGGTATCGGCGCTTAGTATCGGGGCATTTTCATGAGCACTCGGTATCGGCGCTTAGTATCGGGGCATTTTCATGAGCACTCGGTATCGGCGCTTAGTATCGGGGCATTTTCATGAGCACTCGGTATCGGCGCTTAGTATCGGGGCATTTTCATGAGCACTCGGTATCGGCGCTTAGTATCGGGGCATTTTCATGAGCACTCGGTATCGGCGCTTAGTATCGGGGCATTTTCATGAGCACTCGGTATCGGCGCTTAGTATCGGGGCATTTTCATGAGCACTCGGTATCGGCGCTTAGTATCGGGGCATTTTCATGAGCACTCGGTATCGGCGCTTAGTATCGGGGCATTTTCATGAGCACTCGGTATCGGCGCTTAGTATCGGGGCATTTTCATGAGCACTCGGTATCGGCGCTTAGTATCGGGGCATTTTCATGAGCACTCGGTATCGGCGCTTAGTATCGGGGCATTTTCATGAGCACTCGGTATCGGCGCTTAGTATCGGGGCATTTTCATGAGCACTCGGTATCGGCGCTTAGTATCGGGGCATTTTCATGAGCACTCGGTATCGGCGCTTAGTATCGGGGCATTTTCATGAGCACTCGGTATCGGCGCTTAGTATCGGGGCATTTTCATGAGCACTCGGTATCGGCGCTTAGTATCGGGGCATTTTCATGAGCACTCGGTATCGGCGCTTAGTATCGGGGCATTTTCATGAGCACTCGGTATCGGCGCTTAGTATCGGGGCATTTTCATGAGCACTCGGTATCGGCGCTTAGTATCGGGGCATTTTCATGAGCACTCGGTATCGGCGCTTAGTATCGGGGCATTTTCATGAGCACTCGGTATCGGCGCTTAGTATCGGGGCATTTTCATGAGCACTCGGTATCGGCGCTTAGTATCGGGGCATTTTCATGAGCACTCGGTATCGGCGCTTAGTATCGGGGCATTTTCATGAGCACTCGGTATCGGCGCTTAGTATCGGGGCATTTTCATGAGCACTCGGTATCGGCGCTTAGTATCGGGGCATTTTCATGAGCACTCGGTATCGGCGCTTAGTATCGGGGCATTTTCATGAGCACTCGGTATCGGCGCTTAGTATCGGGGCATTTTCATGAGCACTCGGTATCGGCGCTTAGTATCGGGGCATTTTCATGAGCACTCGGTATCGGCGCTTAGTATCGGGGCATTTTCATGAGCACTCGGTATCGGCGCTTAGTATCGGGGCATTTTCATGAGCACTCGGTATCGGCGCTTAGTATCGGGGCATTTTCATGAGCACTCGGTATCGGCGCTTAGTATCGGGGCATTTTCATGAGCACTCGGTATCGGCGCTTAGTATCGGGGCATTTTCATGAGCACTCGGTATCGGCGCTTAGTATCGGGGCATTTTCATGAGCACTCGGTATCGGCGCTTAGTATCGGGGCATTTTCATGAGCACTCGGTATCGGCGCTTAGTATCGGGGCATTTTCATGAGCACTCGGTATCGGCGCTTAGTATCGGGGCATTTTCATGAGCACTCGGTATCGGCGCTTAGTATCGGGGCATTTTCATGAGCACTCGGTATCGGCGCTTAGTATCGGGGCATTTTCATGAGCACTCGGTATCGGCGCTTAGTATCGGGGCATTTTCATGAGCACTCGGTATCGGCGCTTAGTATCGGGGCATTTTCATGAGCACTCGGTATCGGCGCTTAGTATCGGGGCATTTTCATGAGCACTCGGTATCGGCGCTTAGTATCGGGGCATTTTCATGAGCACTCGGTATCGGCGCTTAGTATCGGGGCATTTTCATGAGCACTCGGTATCGGCGCTTAGTATCGGGGCATTTTCATGAGCACTCGGTATCGGCGCTTAGTATCGGGGCATTTTCATGAGCACTCGGTATCGGCGCTTAGTATCGGGGCATTTTCATGAGCACTCGGTATCGGCGCTTAGTATCGGGGCATTTTCATGAGCACTCGGTATCGGCGCTTAGTATCGGGGCATTTTCATGAGCACTCGGTATCGGCGCTTAGTATCGGGGCATTTTCATGAGCACTCGGTATCGGCGCTTAGTATCGGGGCATTTTCATGAGCACTCGGTATCGGCGCTTAGTATCGGGGCATTTTCATGAGCACTCGGTATCGGCGCTTAGTATCGGGGCATTTTCATGAGCACTCGGTATCGGCGCTTAGTATCGGGGCATTTTCATGAGCACTCGGTATCGGCGCTTAGTATCGGGGCATTTTCATGAGCACTCGGTATCGGCGCTTAGTATCGGGGCATTTTCATGAGCACTCGGTATCGGCGCTTAGTATCGGGGCATTTTCATGAGCACTCGGTATCGGCGCTTAGTATCGGGGCATTTTCATGAGCACTCGGTATCGGCGCTTAGTATCGGGGCATTTTCATGAGCACTCGGTATCGGCGCTTAGTATCGGGGCATTTTCATGAGCACTCGGTATCGGCGCTTAGTATCGGGGCATTTTCATGAGCACTCGGTATCGGCGCTTAGTATCGGGGCATTTTCATGAGCACTCGGTATCGGCGCTTAGTATCGGGGCATTTTCATGAGCACTCGGTATCGGCGCTTAGTATCGGGGCATTTTCATGAGCACTCGGTATCGGCGCTTAGTATCGGGGCATTTTCATGAGCACTCGGTATCGGCGCTTAGTATCGGGGCATTTTCATGAGCACTCGGTATCGGCGCTTAGTATCGGGGCATTTTCATGAGCACTCGGTATCGGCGCTTAGTATCGGGGCATTTTCATGAGCACTCGGTATCGGCGCTTAGTATCGGGGCATTTTCATGAGCACTCGGTATCGGCGCTTAGTATCGGGGCATTTTCATGAGCACTCGGTATCGGCGCTTAGTATCGGGGCATTTTCATGAGCACTCGGTATCGGCGCTTAGTATCGGGGCATTTTCATGAGCACTCGGTATCGGCGCTTAGTATCGGGGCATTTTCATGAGCACTCGGTATCGGCGCTTAGTATCGGGGCATTTTCATGAGCACTCGGTATCGGCGCTTAGTATCGGGGCATTTTCATGAGCACTCGGTATCGGCGCTTAGTATCGGGGCATTTTCATGAGCACTCGGTATCGGCGCTTAGTATCGGGGCATTTTCATGAGCACTCGGTATCGGCGCTTAGTATCGGGGCATTTTCATGAGCACTCGGTATCGGCGCTTAGTATCGGGGCATTTTCATGAGCACTCGGTATCGGCGCTTAGTATCGGGGCATTTTCATGAGCACTCGGTATCGGCGCTTAGTATCGGGGCATTTTCATGAGCACTCGGTATCGGCGCTTAGTATCGGGGCATTTTCATGAGCACTCGGTATCGGCGCTTAGTATCGGGGCATTTTCATGAGCACTCGGTATCGGCGCTTAGTATCGGGGCATTTTCATGAGCACTCGGTATCGGCGCTTAGTATCGGGGCATTTTCAGGAGTCCTCGGTATCGGCGTTTAGTATCGGGGCATTTTCACGAGTACTCGGTATCGGTGCGTCCGTACAGGAAATGTATTTTTTTTTTAAATGCAAACTGTGCGAGTATCTGGAAAGGGAAGAAGCAGCACAAGGAGCCAATCAGTTGTGTTGCAGTGTCCACGCGCTAACAAGGGACATCCTGATAGGAGGAGAGAGCAGAGAAATGAGCTCATCGGTCTTCTGCTTCTCTTTTTATTGTCACGTCACAGGCTGGGGGAGAGACAAGACCTCTGAGTGTCAGTGAGCTGCAGCAAAAAAAAAAAAATCAGGTCCCCTTCTAAGCCAGACAGGGCTGTGCTGTGTGGCAGAGCTGTTCATATCTCAGGAGTGGATGAACAAAAATACAAATCCTCCGGCTGGTAAAGCGGCTCCCACATCTGCGTGTTTAGCTGTTTGCCAGGAGTTCCCCTTTAAATATGTGACTTCTAATATGTCCTCAGCTCACCGCCAGTGAACTCTCTGAATGGGGTTTTTTTTTTTTTGACCTTCAGAGATAATTAACCGAAACCGTCCGCAATGAAGTTCCATCGTTTTATTGGTTTGGGCTCCGGGTGGAAGTGCAAAGTGCAAAACGTTTCTTTTCTTTGCACACATTCACCAAACATTCACTGCGGCTGAAACGGCCACTTGTAGTCTCCATCAGAAGCCCGTGTGACAGGGTGACAACGCAGGAGAACACTTGGGAGAAGGACAGAGTGCTGTCACCCTATAACAGGAAGTGTCTCAACAAGGACAGAGCGTTGTCACCCCATAACAGGAAGTGTCTGAACAAGGACAGAGCGTTGTCCCCCTATAACAGGAAGTGTCTGAACAAGGACAGAGTGTTGTCACCCTATAACAGGAAGTGTCTGAACAAGGACAGAGCGCTGTCACCCTATAACAGGAAGTGCCTGAACAAGGACAGGTCATTATCAATATTTATTTATTTTTTAACCTAACTTTATTGCTATCACACAGGAGCTAACAATCCCCCCTGTGTGATAGAAATTGGAGTTGACGGGTTCTCTTTATTGACCCCGTCACCTCCAATACAGGAGTTCTAGCACAGCTCTCCCCTCTCGCTGTGTACACGGAGCGGCCGGGTTACTTTTAACCTCTGCCGCATTGCTCCCCACATAGGCGGCCAGTGAGAGAAGACAGACTCGTCGGCGGAGCCCGGAGGACGGAACCAGAGGAGAGAGGTAGGTGC
>NW_017308360.1:76045-79211 GCF_000935625.1 Nanorana parkeri | reverse complement strand
GTTGTACATGTGATCTCGGCGACATCACTGAGATCACTTGTAAACAAACATTTAGCTCGGCTTGTTCCCCACAGGACACCGCTGCCGCCCCTCTGCGCCCTGCCGCCCCTTGTGGGAAATCCGGCCCTGAGGGTGACGCGTGTTTCATACTGACATCTACAATCTGGAAACTTTATTATTTTCCGTACAGAAGACAAAAAATTATGTCTGCGAACTTCAAATACAAACAGATTGTTTCCTGGCAACCAAGAAACAAAACTTTATAAAAGATACAAATGTGACAAAACAAAGTGCACGTCCTGTCCGCTTCTCAATCTCACAACAATGTGTCTGCCCCGGGATGTGATAATCTCTCGTCAGCCTGGGATGTGATAATCTCTCGTCAGCCCCGGGATGTGATAATCTCTCGTCAGCCCCGGGATGTGATAATCTCTCGTCAGCCCCGGGATGTGACATTCTCTCGTCAGCCCCGGGATGTGAAATTCTCTCGTCAGCCCCGGGATGTGATAATCTCTCGTTAGCCCCGGGATGTGATAATCTCTCGTTAGCCCCGGGATGTGATAATCTCTCGTCTGCCCCGGGGAGTGATAATCTCTCGTCAGCCCCGGGATGTGATCACACAATCCATCTCCTCTTCTATGGGTCAGATGAGGGGACTGGACTGCGGAACCTGAATGTCCCTTGCTGTCATTTCTTAGAACCGGAGGGACACCTTGTGGCGTGTTTCGGTATTGCGATCCGTCGCAGAACATTGGACGGATACACTGTATACAAAACCTCTAACTTTTTTTTTTTTTCTGTGTGGGTACCTTTTATTTCCTGTTCTGGTGACACAACAGGAAGCGAGGACATTCTCCTCTTAGTTGTCACGGGATCAGGTGTCCCCCACCGGAAGATTTTTCCCTCTTTGTGACAACTGTAACATTTAGGATTTTCAGTCACTTTCTGTCCGACTAACAGTGGTCATTATTATTAGGGGTTAGCCAAGCTCCGCCCCTCCGGCCTGCAGTGGAACTACAAATCCCACGAGGCATCGCAAGATTCTCACAGCCACGACTCCCGAAGAGAGATGCATCATGGGATTTGTAGTTCCACCGCAGCCGGAGGGGCGGAGCTTGGCTACCCCTGATGATGATCATTATTATTACAGGATTTATAGAGCGCCAACAGTTTGCGCAGCGCTGTACAATATAAGGAAGACATTACAATCACAATACAATTCAAGACAAGATGGTGAGGACGGCCCTGCCCCTGAGGGCTTACAGTCTAAGAGGGAGGGGCCAGTGATACATGAGGAGGGAGCTGTGTGGGGATGAATGGCTGAGTGGTCAGGTTCAGGTGGGATCGGCTTCCCTGAAGAGATGAGTCTTGAGGGATCACCTAAAGGCAGTCAGAGTGGGAGACGGACGGACAGGTTGGGGTAAAGAGTTCCAGAGGATGAGAGACACTCTAGAGAAGTCCCGGAGGCGAGCGTGGGAGGAGTTGACGAGGGACCATTATTAAAAACAGAGAGCGGTCGGTCTCGGATAGAATTAAAAACCCGACGGGGTGTCTAATCCCTCCACACACTCAAAAAACAAACTATAAAAATCTAAAACTAGAAATAAAAGTTCTAAAGGAGAACTTCACTTTTATTAAAATGTGATATTTATGTAATAAATGAACTTAATTCAGGGGTGGGCTGCTCCGGCTTGCGCTTTAACTACAACTCCCAGTATGCCTCTGCCTTATGCATTTCTTGACCTTTTTGGCCCCTCCCCCTCCTGCTGAAGCTCCCAGGGCAGTTGCCTCTTATGCCTCCCCCTGCAAGTCCCTCCTGCATGGAATGATTGGGAGTGTTTCCTGCCCACTGTAGCTAGACCACAGAGCTTACACTTCTTTTCTATGTCTGGGATATTCTGGGAAAGAGTCGCAAGTTCCGTCACATGTTTATTTCTCTCTGTGACCCCTTGTGACACCTTTGTGACACCCGTACAAGGAACGGGGGGGGGGGACAGCAAAGCACGGAGACAGAGATACAAATATCGGAGATTCGTCCGGGGACTCGAGTTAACGCCTGGGGCAGCATTTTACCAGCCTGTCATTGATTTCTATAACGCATATGTCTCCGGGGGGGCGCAGAGCTCTGCGCGGTGTGGGGACTTTGACGCAGTGTGAATGAGCCCCAAAACTGCTCCATTGATTATTGACGACTGATAACCGATCGTTTCACAATCTTTTTAAATCAATGTATTTTTATATTTTTTCACCTAACTTTTTTTGCTATCACACAGGAGCTAACAATCCCCCTGTGTGATAGAAATTGGAGGTGACAGGTTCTCTTCTATTGACCCCTGTCACCTCCAATACAGGGGCTCTAGCACAGCGCGGTGCTGGAACTCCTGTGACAGCTGAGAGGGGAAGAGCATGGCACAGCACAGCACAGCTCTCCCCTCTCACTGTGTACACGGAGCGGCAGGGTTACTTTTAACCTCTGCCGCTCTGCTCACCGCATCGGCGGCCAGTGAGGAGAGAGACTCGGCGAGGTTGATGAGCTGTGGTGCGGTTAGACCTGAATGTTTATGGAGAGCGTGTTCTGTCGCTGACCAATCTCTCTCTCTCCCTCCAGCGTTGTTGGTCCAATCAGACGGCGGATTAATCCAGTTTGGAAGTATGATAGAGAAAGTGGTTCACCGAGCGCCAATCGTTTCCTACGCATTTTACGGCTGCCACTGCGGTGCCGGAGGGAGCGGGTGGCCTGTGGACAACATTGACTGGTGAGTAAGATATCCCCGGCCCTGCTGAATACCCCCACAGGCTGCATTCTCCGTGATGTCACCGCTCTCTAGTGATGTCACCGCTTTCTAGTGATGTCACTGGTCAATAGTGATGTCACCGCTTTCTAGTGATGTCACTGGTCAATAGTGATGTCACCGCTCTCTAGTGAATGGATAGGCTGCATTCTCAGTGATGTCACCGGTCTCTAGTGATTGGATAATGTAGTTACATATTCCTGTTTGTGTTCTGCTCCAGGTGTTGTCACGTCCACGATTGCTGCTTCGAGAATATCGCCAGCAGTAGATGTAATCCGTATTGGGTCTTCTATAGATTCACCTGCGCCGGAGGAGACATAATGTGCCGTAAGACCGATCACCACTCATAGATCACATGCAGGATCTTAAAGTCT
>NW_017308360.1:74891-76002 GCF_000935625.1 Nanorana parkeri | reverse complement strand
TCTTCTCTTCCTCTTCTTCTTCTCTTCCTCTTCTTCTTCTCTTCCTCTTCCTCTTCCTCTTCTTCTTCTTCCTCTTCTTCTTCTTCCTCTTCTTCCTCTTCCTCTTCTTCTTCTTCTTCTTCCTCTTCCTCCTTCTCCTTTCTTCTTTTCTCTTCCCCCCCCCCCCCCCCCCCAGCTGGAGGGCCGGCGTTTGGCTCCCCCTGTTCTAGTGGAAAGCAGACTTAAGAGATAATGTGATTTTCTTGGCTGGACCTCGCTGGCAACCAATCAGCTTCTCTCTTTCATTTTCAAACCTTCAATAAACAAACTAAAGAGAGAGGCTGATTGGTTGCTATGGGCAACTGCTCCAGATTCTGATTGCTCCAGTTTTGATAAATTCCCCCCAATGTGTTCTATGAATAGAAGGGGAGCGCTCCGTGTAATGCTGAGGAATCCTCTACCGGGCGCCCCCTGGAGGACACTTTAGAGAAGTACACAAACCAGAGCAGTCACAGACTGGCAGGGGGAGACTCCTCATATCCCCTGCTGCACTCTACTGGAGAGGAAATCTATATTTTGGGCTTACATTTTAGGAAAGAGTTCTAAAATACTGTGAATTCTAGTTTTCAGGGGGTGTCAGTCACCGCTGCTGGGTCCTCCAGAGCTCCGATACCTAAAGAACGCCAGCCTCAGCTGTTCCTGTGCCGTCTACTGGAAAATGTTGTTGCTCTGTCATTTTCTTCCCTTCTGTCCGCCTCCCAAATTTTCATCAAAGGCCACCAGTCCTAACGTCAGACAATTAGCCTCCCACGAGACCCAATGACCGTCTCAAGCTGACCTCACTATACAATTCCCTATAGAATCACCAAACCTGCATTACCCATTCAATTTGTATCCAGTCAGACCGGCTCTTGCTCTACATAGTTGATGGTAGATCTAAAAGGTGATTGCACAATCAGATTGTATGGTATATGGGTAGCTTTCGAATGTGGTCGACACGCCCCCTGCGCTTCAGGGGGTCTCAATCACAACTTCGGTGTCCTAGGTGGTACACACAAACTTCTATAGAGCCAGTTTCATCTTGCTGAGAGGCTGCCCCCCCGTGCACCCAACGTCTATAGAGCCGGTCTGA
>NW_017308360.1:74175-74657 GCF_000935625.1 Nanorana parkeri | reverse complement strand
CCCCCCTGTGCACCCAACGTCTATAGAGCCAGTTTCATCTTGCTGAGAGGCTGCCCCCCCCCTCTGCACCCCACATCTATAGAGCCAGTTTCATCTTGCTGAGAGGCTGCCCCCTCCCCCGTGCACCCTGAATCCTAGGACTCAGGACCTGCAGCGCAGTGTGTGTTCTAAGGCTAACCATACACTACACTGTACAATCTGACCGCATAACCTCCTTTAGAACTACCATTCTGATGCCTGTAAATTGCAATTGCCACTTCATAGTGTATGTAAAGTTGGGCCCTACTTCTCCTAATCCCTCCGCAAGCTTTCCGTTCTTCAAGAGATCTTCTGAAGGTAACTTGGTATCCTGCCCGGGCCTCCCTTACCAGACACCCCCTTCCTTTCTTACTATTGGCAGAAGCAGATCCGCCTTAGGGTGGTCAATCTGCATCTCTCCTTCTGAGGATGCCGTGCCGATGCACCACGTGCCTGGAGTCCTG
>NW_017308360.1:72794-73962 GCF_000935625.1 Nanorana parkeri | reverse complement strand
CCCCCCCCATCCAGCCCTCCACAATTTGGGTGACACCAGCTCCTGCACATTGGAGATTGCATTTGTGTGGAGCTAAAGGTGTCCTGGGAACTGTCATGTCAGTGGAATCTACGAGTGTGCATTCCCCCATGCTACAAGTCAGAGGCGTAACTAGTGACCTCAGGGCCCCGATGCAAGAATCCCCCCCCACACTCTCCTCTTTCATGTCCCCAGCTTCCCCTCATCTCCCCCTTCACGTCCCCAGCTTTCCGCTCCCGGACCCCATGTCACCGTCATAGTCCCAGCTCCCTACATCTCCCCCTTCGTGTCCGCAGCAGCTCTCTATTCGGCAGCGTTCTGTGTGATGAGGGGGCGGGGACAACACAGCTTCCCACTCATTGGCTGCTGCGCGGGCTGGATCCTACTTCACGCTGCGCCCCGGAGCAAGGTGAGGGGGAGCAGCGTGAAGCACGTAGGGCCCAGGACAGGAGGAAGAGGTCCCGGGACTGACATTAATAATAAATATCCTGGTAATAAGCGGTTACCAGGGGCCCCTTCCTCCTGTCCTGGGCCCCATCCAAAATGGCGGAACTCCAGGGCCCGGTCGCAGCCGCTACCTCTGCGACCCTGGTAGTTCCGCCACTGCTACAGGAGTGGAGGGCGGTCATGTGACAACCTTTAAAAGCTCCAAAAAAGGTATTTCCTTTCTTTCTTCCGCTGACCCTGCGGCTCCACGTGTATAGATCGGGCCCTGCGCGCCTTTCTCCATCGTTTCCACTTCCAGACACTGAAACTCTTTATCAGATTATCATTTTTTTAATTTAAAAATAGAATTTTTCAGACAATTTCTGACGCAGAATAACCGGACTCGGACTAGAAACCCCAGCGACAAATGTCCATCGGACACCCTGAATTCACAGCGTCAGCTTCTTAGGCGCCACTAAGGGGGGGGGGATAAAAAGTGCTACGTGCGGCATCTCCGCAACAGGGATAAAGAACTCGTTAGGAAATGTTAATCGTTAAAGATTCGCCGCGTCTTCTTTTCACCGTCCGATTCAGCAACCGGGTGACACCAGCCCGCGACAGTACGGGGCCGGGATTGCTCCCTCCGTACAGACATACAGACGAATCGCGTCTCCAGGTTCAGCTTTCGGTGTGGGATCTCCCAGCATGCACCACAAACACTGCA
>NW_017308360.1:72069-72609 GCF_000935625.1 Nanorana parkeri | reverse complement strand
CCATCGCAGTGGGAACGAGGTGGTGCAACCCGGAAACACAGAGAGGGAACGGATCACCGGAGGCTTCATCAGCCAATCAAATGTTCAGAGCGGTGAGAGCTTTCACAACCGTAACGCCGGCCGCATCCCTGTCCTCCTCCTCCTGCCGATTATTGTCCATGTTACTAATCCGTAGTTCCTGCACCCGCTGCCGGTGCTTCTCCTCCTGCCGCTTCTTCTTCTGCAGTCGCTGCTGCTCCTTCCGCTGCTTGTTACTGAACTGCAAAGAGAAAAAGGAGAAACCGCTCGCTCTTCTCTCCGACCCCCGTCCTCCCCTCCGCTCTTCTCTCCGACCCCCGTCCTCCCCTCCAGTCTTATATCTGGAGGATATCCAACATCATCTAGCTCTTTCCTTTTGGACTCTTCCAGCAGCTGCAGAGAATGACCTTTGGTGTAATACATCTATGTGGTGTCCATTAGGGATGCACCGATACCAATACTAGTATCGGTGCCGAGTACTTGACCAAATGCTCCAATACCTGAGCTTCCAGTATCAGGAAG
>NW_017308360.1:70982-72057 GCF_000935625.1 Nanorana parkeri | reverse complement strand
GGGCTGGGAAGCCAGCCAATTAGGAAGCCGGGCGGCAAGTCATTACTCGCCCCCCAGCTTTTTGATTGGGCAGAAAGCCGGCTTCATGCTCCATCACCTGGTGATGAGGGAGCATGGAGCCGGCCAATTAGGAAGCCAGGCGCCGTGTAATGACTTGTTGCCCGGCTTCCCGATTGGCCAGCTTCTCGAGCAATCAGGAAGCCGGGCAACGAGTCATTACACGTCGCCTGGCTTCCTTAATGGGACTTCCGGTATCCGCATCGGCGAGTACCGAAAGAAATATCCGTACTCTGTACCGAAAAACCGGTATCGGTGCATCCCTAGTGTCCCTGCAGAGCGGTCCGGCACGGTTGTGGTGGTATAGAGCACCTTTTGGTTGTCTTTGTTCTCTTCCGGAACATTCCTCGGATCGGCGGTGTCCTCCGGTTGCGCTGCCTTTGGTCCGGTCGCGGTCTCGGATACGGTGCCGTGGTTCCCTGTGCGTTCCGGCCTCCCGTAGCAGCCGCCTTCTTCAGCGATGTAGTCCGGGCCGATGTCTGCTAGGAACAATATACAGGTAACAAGAATCAGAACCGCTCCTGCAGAGAGGATATCAGGCGCCTCCGCTGAGGGGCTGTGCGCAGGTTTTCACTGAGCGCGCGCGGTCACTTCGGGATTTTGATGCGACAGTTTTAACCCTTCAAGGCTGCCAATGAGGGAGGGCTGGCCCCCATTGGGTCCAGCAGGGTTTGCCTGTGCGTGGCCCACCCAACTCCCCCCCTAGCAGAACTTCCTGCATAGACTGTATGCATCCATCAGCGCTGAGAATGATTGCACCCTCCCATCCGCCGGCATGGCCGATGTTTCCATGGTGACGGGGGACACGGCTGCTGTCTCTCAAGATGTGATCTGGTGGTTTCCGGGCTTTGTTTGCCGTGTGCATGATGGTCAGTGATGGGTGGAGGGGGGCAATGTGCCGGGTGCAAATCAGGGGGAAATGATCAGGTAGGGTATACGGGGCCCCCATGATTTCTAATGGTGGCCCCGTAGCCCTTTACCCATCACAATCTGTATAATAGCATTCTCCAGTACAATG
>NW_017308360.1:69673-70951 GCF_000935625.1 Nanorana parkeri | reverse complement strand
CCCCCCCTATCTATGCTTCAAGTACCTCAACTTACAGACGGGTTTAACAATCTTTGCGTTTCAAATTTTCACAACCTTAAGTCATACAGCTGCTGAGATCAAACCAGTTACAGAGGGAGGCAAGGAAGGGTCACAGCAGCTGCCTCTAGAAGTGGCTCTGACCTGGTGACAGCACTTAGTATGTAGGAGGAGATTTCCCTGGGAACAGAGGTGGGGGGCGGCTGTGCCAAATATCATATTACCCGACGAAACAAAGATTGAGGCACGAGGAGGATAATCACCGATGTGTTTCAGCTCCTCCATCTGCAGAATGACCTGAATAGTGGACTCTATGTCGTAGCTCTCGGCTTCCAGGCTCTGCAGGATCAGGTGGACGTCCTGGGGACAGAATTGGGGATGATAAAAAATACATTATAATAAAATGACACCAAAAACCTGAACATCAGCGGAGGCCAAACCCCCTGGAAGGAGAATCCGAGGGCCTGTGTCTGCTGACCTCCAGTAGGTGATCCCGCCAGTACAAGGAACTTCCTCCAGAAGGGTGACAACATTAGAGTATTATTAATCCCTCTGGTGCTGAATTCAGGTTTTCCTTTTAGGTTCACCCAAGAAAGTGAAACTATAAAGTATTTTGGCTTCATCGGCCCCAAAACATGTACTGCTCAATGTTCCCAAAAACTCAAAGCTCAGCCCCCCACAAACTCAATTCAGGGAATGCACACTGATCACATGTGTTGCTGTAGAAGGCACGGTAGCATGTCAAAGCCTGGAGGAAGGCAGAGGAGTGGCTAAGAATGCAGGGAGGCCTGGTAGCCACTATCAACACCTGGAGGAAGGCAGGGGAGTGGCTTAGAATGCAGGGAGGAAGGCAGGGGAGTGGCTTGGTATGCAGGGAGGAAGGCAGGGGAGTGGCTTGGTATGCAGGGAGGAAGGCAGGGGAGTGGCTTGGTATGCAGGGAGGCCTGGAGGAAGGCAGGGGAGTGGCTTGGTATGCAGGGAGGAAGGCAGTGGAGTGCCTTGGGATGCAGGGAGGCCTGGAGGCAGGCAGGGGAGTGGCTTGGTATGCAGGGAGGAAGGCAGGGGAGTGGCTTGGTATGCAGGGAGGAAGGCAGGGGAATGGCTTGGTATGCAGGGAGGAAGGCAGTGGAGTGGCTTGGGATGCAGGGAGGCCTGGAGGCAGGCAGGGGAGTGGCTTGGTATGCAGGGGGGAAGGCAGGGGAGTGGCTTAGTATGCAGGGAGGCCTGGAGGCAGGCAGGGGGTGGCTTGGTATGCAGGGA
>NW_017308360.1:68556-69555 GCF_000935625.1 Nanorana parkeri | reverse complement strand
GCAGGGCTCAAGAGCTGCATGCAACGGAGTGTCGGCACTAGGGTGGCTACGCTGGGGGTTCAGAGATGCTGCAAGGCATTGTGGTCACTCTCTGGGATATTGAGGACACAGAGACTGGAATGGTGGTGTTTGTAGAAAGGGGACAGCAGACCAGGAAGTGAATGCGCTGTGCAGCGACAGCAGATATATTCTCTCCACGAGGAATGACACTTTAAATGGCGAGCAGTGAACTCGCTTCTCACTTCAACCCCCTTTCTAAACACAGACCCGATCCTGAAAGCTCAGATTACACGCTCAGCTGAACGAGTCTAACTCTCCCACGCGAACCGTTACGCTCCCTCTTACCGCACAACCGGTGGCGTTGCGCACTTTCTGCACCGCGTCCCCCTGCCGCTCATCTGACGGATTGGACTTTTGCTTCCCTTTCCGATTGGACTCGTCTTTGGAAGACATCTGCGGGAGATGAGAGAGAACAGAACTTTATTTCTAAGAAACAAGAAGATGTATAAAATATGTAACCCCTCCCCCCCAGCCAATCAGCTATCAACGTGGGGACGAGCCGGTCACTGCGAGTACTACACCACTCATCAGGCCGTGTATAGCAGCGTCCAGCCGGTGATGTCACTGAACCTCCTGGAGAGCAGACTACTCTCCGGCACAGCGCAGGATCACATGACCACAGCGTTTCCTGTCCTTGTGACACCCATACAAGAAATGGGGGGGGGGGGGACC
This sequence comes from Nanorana parkeri, assembly GCF_000935625.1. Taxonomy (NCBI): domain Eukaryota; kingdom Metazoa; phylum Chordata; class Amphibia; order Anura; family Dicroglossidae; genus Nanorana; species Nanorana parkeri. Next base: position 68,823 of record NW_017308360.1, on the reverse strand, counting down.
AGGACAGGAATTCATCTTTGGAATGAACATTCAACTTCGGCCATTTTGGCACCAGAGATCCACGGCAGCTAAAGCCCCTTTCACACGTGCGGTCCTATTGGGTCCCCGTGTCAGTTTTTCGGCTGGACCCGATCGGACGCTCTATGCAAGTCTATGGGCAGCCGGGTGTACATAGAGGAGCGTCCGTTTACACCCGGTTAGCCCCGGATAGGGCCGGTAAAACAGACGGATCATTGATCTGTTTTGACCGACCTGATCATGCCGGAC
>NW_017308360.1:67501-68350 GCF_000935625.1 Nanorana parkeri | reverse complement strand
CCCATTGGCACCTCCGGGGTCCCCATTGACACGCATGGGGTCCCCATTGACACGCATGGGGTCCCCATTGACACGCATGGGGTCCCCATTGACACGCATGGGGTCCCCATTGACACGCATGGGGTCACCCGAGCCGTGCCGCTCTGATCAGAAGGGGGTCTGTTGACGTATCCTCTCCCGACACGCTCATGTGAAGGGGGCCGGAGAGTAATGATGTCCCAGATCCACCAAATTCCCTTTTCGGCGTGACTTCACCTCGGTCTGCAGGTTGGACGGCGTCTCGGCGTTATCATTGATGTGCCGCACGCTGTCGTAGTGCTCCCCGTACCGATAGGCGATGTGCAGCTCGCGGACGTTGCACTTATCTGAACCTCGGATCTGCAATGAGAGGACACGGAGGGAGATGACGCAGCCAGTCAGATAGAGCCCTCCTCATTTCCTGGCTGGAGGACACCCAGCATCATCCAGCCATTTCCTCCCCAGCCAGACTGTGCCTTTCATTCATTGGACTTCAGTTCCATCAATCATGGAGGCTCAGCGTCACATGTGGGTGGTCTTTATGCAAATACAGCCTGCTTGGGAACGCCCACTGCTCTAGATTGGCATCCACCCGTCAAGGCATTTTGATATTTGCATAACTCCTCCCACTGCTTGCATCAAGACTGAGGGTACTGAGGCAGGATGCTGTGATGGTTTCAGGAAGCTATATACAGCACCCTTCTGGCCCCTCCCACCAGCCATGATCTGCCTGCCGGCCCCTCCCACCAGCCATGGATAAAGAAGCAGAGGCGCCCATCGATGACATCACCCAGGTACGTGATGAACATTCAGCCATGATCTGCCTGCCGG
>NW_017308360.1:59252-67042 GCF_000935625.1 Nanorana parkeri | reverse complement strand
GGCCCCTCCCACCAGCCATGATCTGCCTGCCGGCCCCTCCCACCAGCCATGGATAAAGAAGCAGAGGCGCCCATCGATGACATCACCCAGGTACGTGATGAACATTCTTACCTGCCACAGCGGATTGTTGAGCTGGTGAATGACGACATTCACTTGGTTACTGCGAGCGAAGGCCACAATGGCGTCATTACCGGCGAACGTGCCCGGCTGCGCCAAATTTTCCACTAGAGGAAGAGAGACGGTATGACACTGACGTTGCCGCGTTTCGGCTCAATACGCAGGACTGGAAAAAAAAAAAAAAAATCGAGACTCTTACCGTGTTTGGCAAAGGGGACGTCGTCTTCCACGAAGGGCTCGAAGTCATCGCGGTGTCGGATCATGTAGTCCACGGTCTCCTGGCGGTGTTTGAGGTGGTTCCGCGAGTGACCCTCCAGCTGGTCACCCAGGGCTCGGAATAGGCAGTTCCTGATAAAAGGACAAATATCTGTTTAAATCTGCAGCTCTCATTAAAATGATCCCTGGTGATCCTGCGTTGAAGGTCCTTTTTTAGGCCACTTATAGGGTGACAACGCTCTGGCCTGGTCTCCCAATTGTCCTCCTGTGTTGTCACCCCATCACACGGGCTTCTGATAAGAGACAACAAATGGCTGTTTCAGCACACATTACACAGGCATGGTCCACTGTTGTCAACATCAGGAAACCCGCCATGAGAAATGCAGTGCAGCCATCGCTGAAGTCATATAGACAGGAAGAGACTGCAAAGAGGCTGCAAGTGATCAGCAGCACTGTTATTGAAAACATTGGAAATGTTTATGTCACACAGTGCACAAAGCAAACTAAATGTCAGTGGGTGTACCAAGATGGCCGTCACTAACGGTGCTCTGTCGAAAACTCCCGAGAGGGGACAACGGTCTTCTACATTCTGTTTTAGATGAATGGGAGCACCAAGAGGGCGGAGCCTAAGCTAGTAGAGCAGCTGGGTGTAGTAAGATGGACGGACTAAGCCTCCCTTTAAAGGTACTGACCCGTCACCAGGCACTTCTCTCATCCGGAGCCCCAGGACTTGCAGCTGATTAGTGAAGCTAACAAACTCCTCGGCGTCCCCCGCCTCCCCGGCCCGGTTCTTGCGCTCTTTAGCCAGAGCCCGCCGGGCTGCCCGCTCGTCCCTCTTTCTCTCTATCCCGGCCTTCTTCCCCGGCCGGGGCCGAACACTCTGCTTCCTGGACATGGTACCGAATCCGGCCGCCGGGCAACCTGAGCTACAGAGACCGAGGGACAGCCACTTCCGGTGTTCTGACAGGCCTGCAAGACACGCCCACTTTACCATAAAGACGTGACGGGAGGGTTTCCAGTCACGCCCACTTTACCATAGAGACAGAAAGGTCCGACTCAAGCCACGCTACAACCGGAGAGGGAAAAGGTAAAAGTATGATTTCCATTCGTTTAGTTTTTCAATGATGAGTCCAGAGCCAGAATAGAGAATCTTCCGATGTTCTGTCAGCTTATTTGAAAATCATGAAGCAATCGTTCGTCTTTTGGCGGCCATTTTCTTGAAGCCTAATGCCGGTGTTAGGTTTCTTGAACCTCTAGTGGATGGAGCCGCTTTCTCTGGTTCACTCACTGCGTTCGGCAGTTGTGTTTATTATAAGTTCTTATGTCACAATATTTACTCTGGGCGAATCTGTATGTTTTATTATATAGACCTGCCTCGGTGAATATCCCGTTCTTTAAAGGGGATATGTGGATTTTAAATGGTTTTAATGCTCATTTGGGGATGTTTCTATTTGTTTCCTTGTGTGTGTAAATGTGATTAGTGATAAATAAAGTTGCTCTACACAGCCTGGTCCTCTCCGGATCATCGCTCTACACAGCTTGGTCCTCTCCGGATCATCGCTCTACACAGCTTGGTCCTCTCCGGATCATCGCTCTACACAGCTTGGTCCTCTCCGGATCATCGCACTACGCAGCCCGGTCCTTTCCGGATCATCGCACTACGCAGCCCGGTCCTCTCCGGATCATCGCACTACGCAGCCCGGTCCTCTCCGGATCATCGCACTACGCAGCCCGGTCCTCTCCGGATCATCGCACTACGCAGCCCGGTCCTCTCCGGATCATCGCACTAAGCAGCCCGGTCCTCTCCGGATCATTGCTCTACACAGCTTGGTCCCGTTCCCCACCGCCATCACCATCATTGCACTACACACCCTACCCAGCAGCAGCAGCATCATTGCACTACATGGTCTGGCCCTCCAGCAGTCATTACTCCACACAAGCTGGTTCTGTAAAGACAGGAAGTGATGGGAAATCCCTCAAACATAACACATCTTGGGTGGAGTGGGGAAATAATCAAACTTCTGATAAGCTTTTTTTCGCTCTCTGTAACTTCCTGTTCTGATACAACTTCTCCCTGGAATTATTGATCCTTTCTCTTTCTCAGGCCCCAAGTGATAGCGAAGGTTCTGAGGTGCCATCGAGCCGCTCGGCATGCTAATCTGTTTTCCCTCTATTATTAGCGGACTTTCATCTTTATTTACTACCTTGTTTGCCTAATAGAAAAAACGACTGCCTCAGCAGAACCCATCGCTGTCCTCACTTAATGTCCCCGTGATCGATATTGTCCCTGTGACACGTGTATAAGAAAGGGGGGCGGTTGTCACACTCAGGTGATGTGGGTCCTATTATAGAACTCTATAGTTCTTTCCGTCTCATTGTTGTACTTGGACATTCTTCTATGGCTGCCCCCACACGCTGGCCGCTCGCTGTGACTGCTCAGCAGTACTGTTGGTGGGTTGTTTTTGCTTTGTGTCTGATGTGAAATGGAGAAGCCGTTGTTGAAGGATCTCAGACCTGGATGGTATGTAGCAGTACCTGTTACTGCTACACAGGGCAGCCATCAGAAATTTAGTGGCCCCTTACACGGCTTTAGGCTGGGCCCCCCACCCCCGTGCCGTTGGATGCAGGGCTTAGTGACGTGCTGGACACAGGGCCCACCTGAGAGTGACCCTGCAGAGCCCACCATATATGCTGCACAGCCCATCTGAGACTGTCTATGGTGGGCTCTGAAGGGGGCCTCAGGTGGGCTGATCAGGGCTGCATCCCCCCCCTCCCTCCTTTCCTTCCTTCCTTCCTTCCTAGCTCCTCTTACCTGCACACATGGCCTCGTCTGCCGCCGGACCGGCCAGAAGTGACGTCACTTCCGGCCAGTCCGACATGAGACGAGCAGCGTCGCTGATGGGGCCCTAGCTTGTCTCAAAGCCGCTGGAGCGGCAATGCTGCGCTGCTAGGGCCAGGCCTCCGCCTCCTCGCCCTTCACCGTCGGCCGATAGTCATGTAAGGGACCCGGGCGGGCCCCCCAGGCTGCCTGGGCCCCTTACATGAATATCGGCCGTACCCCCCTGATGGCTGCCCTGCTGCTACATACCAGGTAATACTAGGTAATGGGAATGCAGTATAGACAGCTGGTGATCACTTGGCATTGATCGCATAGCAACAAGGCATTGCTAAATCCCCGCTGTAATATTCAAAAAATAAAATGTCCCTCTCTGCCCATTACTGTGAAGGGTCAGAAGTAGAGGGATCGCAATGTAAATGCTTTTTTTTTTAACCCCTCAGGCCTTGTTCACACCAAGCGCGGAGCAGGTGCAGACCGGATCAAAACTGCGTCCATTGTATTCCAATGGTATTTTTGCTCCAGTTCACATCGCAGCGTTCTGAGCAGGTGAAAAAATTGCAGCAGGCCCTTTTTTACCTGCTCTGGATCTGCGAACGCATAAAAAACGCATGCAAATGCCTGGAATGCACTGAAAGCCCATGTTAAACAAAAAAAAAAAAAAAATTTTTTTAACCAAAAACGGCCCGGAACGCATCAAAAACGCGGCACAACCCACTGCACTGCGTGTGCAGAAACCTGAGCGCATCTGCTCTGCATTTGGTGTGAACAAGGCCTCAGACCTCTGAGTATATGAGAAACGACTCAGCGCGGTGTTCCTTGCCTGCTCGGATGGCGGGTTCTCCAATATGCAGCATTTCACAAGTTTCCAGGAGCGTTGACTAGCGCCCTCCCTATAAACTATGCCTGGCCTATATGACAACCCGGCAGGCAGGTGTCCAAACAAACCCACTTTCCCCCTTGGTCCTGCTCCGCAGACATCCTCCTATCGGGGAAGATGAATATTTTATCGGCGGCCATAAAAACTTCTCCAATATTTGGTTAAAGTTTAACCCGCCGGTGATAAGCGGCAGTCGGTAGCCATCTGGAAACAGTTTCCTTGGCTGCCTGAATTCATCACAACAAGCAGTGAACTCAGAGGAGTTGTGCCAAGCCCAGACATGGGGGATGAAACTGGCCCTCCTGGGGCCACCAAAGGAAATTTGGGGTGCGGTCGCCGTGCAAACACAGAGACTGAAATGGAATTTGGCAAAGCCAGAGAAGAACCCCAAGATGCCCTCCCATCTGCATTGACCTCCCCGCCGGAATCCTCAGGGGGTCAGCAGACCGTCAACGAGGGTTCAGGAGATTTGAAGACTTCTTCGGCCAAGGCGGGGACCCCAATCTGCTGCCTCACCGACATGGACTGTCCCGTCTGTTTCAGCAGATACGATCTCACTCGTCTCCCCAAAGAACTGTCGTGCGGACACAGCTTCTGCGCGGTGTGTCTCAAACTCCTGGTTCGCAATGAAGCGGGCACCTGGCTGATCGCATGCCCCATCTGCCGGGCGCCCACTGCGGTCTTCGGAGGACTTGTATGTACTTTGCAGAACCAGGAGCTACTGATGAGCCAGGTGCAGAACCCCGAGGGGAAAGTCGCGGCTCCCGAAGCCTCCAGAACGCCAGAGATGGCCGTTAGGCTGGACCGCACCGGCGCCACCTGGATCTCGGACGCTGAAAGCAGCGGGGGGCAGTGGACCGCCGCAAAGAGGATGGTGGTCCTGCTTTTGATGCTGCTGATCGTGCTGATCCTCGTCCTGCAGTTCATCTGCACGGGGATAATGAAGTGGATGCTGGGATTTGCTCTGGGGGTGGTCGTTATAATAACTGTCCTGCTGTGTTTCAACCCCTACTGGAAAATGAGATTTCTGGGCGCAGCAAGTCAACGGAAAGAGGAACGGGCCACCTCAACAGCGTGATAGGACTGCGTGTGCCAGACGTGTTCCCAATGTTCTACATTCTTATGACTTGACTTCTAGAACCGGACTGTGTGATGTGTAGCTGGCAGAGTGAACAGGTTCACCTACATGCTTCTCGCATTGCAATGTGTACATTTGGACTGCATACCTTAAACTGTCTCTTCTGAACCCAGATCTCATCTCTGTTCCCTCCATCAGAGTCCCTCTTCTGAACCCAGATCTGTTCCCTCCATCAGAGTCCCTCTTCTGAACCCAGATCTGTTCCCTCCATCAGAGTCCCTCTTCTGAACCCAGGTCTCTTCTCTGTTCCCTCCAGCAGAGTCCCTCTTCTGAACCCAGATCTCTTCTCTGTTCCCTCCAGCAGAGTCCATCTTCTGAAGCCAGATCTCTTCTCTGTTCCCTCCATCAGAGTCCCTCTTCTGAACCCAGATCTCTTCTCTGGTCCCTCTTCTGAACCCAGGTCTCTTCTCTGTTCCCTCCATCAGAGTCCCTCTTCTGAACCCAGATCTCTTCTCTGTTCCCTCCATCAGAGTCCCTCTTCTGAACCCAGATCTCTTCTCTGTTCCCTCCATCAGAGTCCCTTTTCTGAACCCAGATCTCTTCTCTGTTCCCTCCATCAGAGTCCCTCTTCTGAACCCAGATCTCTTCTCTGTTCCATAATGTATGGGTTTTTGCAGTATCTCCTCTTCTTTTTTTTTTTTTTTTACATTTAAAAACCAACTTTTATACATTAAAGTGCCATTATAGACCTCGGATTAAACTAAATCCCAGAGAGAGACGATGGTGAGAATAGCAACAAAATCTTTAACTATGAATTGGGTGTGAGAAGGTCATTTTCGGCCAGTATGGGTGACCAATGGGAGGTATTGTGTAGTTGTGCAAACTACAAGTCCCAGCCGTCTTTGATGCGTACTCTCCCATGGGGGGGAGGGGGGGCACATTTGGAAATGTCTGTTTTATGGTATGAAATGGGCGTGTTGGGCAGATCCAGGATCACTATAAACTCATACACAACGTACAATGAGACGGCGAAGGACGGACGATGCGATTTCACATGGGTTGCTATGGGTTACTGTTTTGTCAGTAGAGATCTGTAGTGTACAGGCTGCTGGAACCTTTATGTTTGTTCTAAATACATTTAATAAACCAATCTTTTTTTTAACAAATTAATTACATGAAAATGTGTCCTGTTTTTATTTTAGGACTTTTACGGTATGTGAATTTAAATAAAATATGAGATGACTGAATTGTGCTTATTGTGAGAGAAAAAAACAAAACATGCCAGCATTAGTCAGGTGTTATGGGGCCCTACAACGAAACCATTAAGAGGGCCCACTGCCTTCCCAATCTCCAGGCAAGAGCTCCAGAGATACAGAATTATAATTATTCATACAAATTCTACAGAGGATCATTCATTCAGTACAATCATTTAATCCAAGGTAACCAGGCAGCTCCGGGCCCCTGTGCTTCCAAGCCCCATAGCAGTTGCACAATCCTCTATGCCAGGACTGGGAAACCTCGGCACTCCAGTTGTTGTGGAACTACAATTCCCAAGAAGCACTACAAGACTCTGACAGCCACGGACATGGCTGCCAGAGGGACAATAGACTTTATAGTTTCAGCAAAGCTGCAGTGCTGAGGTTGCCTTCCCCTGCTCTGGGGCTACAATTGCCACCCCAGGCAGGTGCCTCTCTTGCCTTTTACCTTGGACCGGCTCTGGCTGGGAGTACCGGCCTTGGTGTTGGAGATATCAACGTAGCGTGACGCTCTAGTTCTACCCTTTGCAATAGCCGCCTTCTCTATTCCTGGCTTGATGGGCTCCCTAGTTCTGCAGCTGCAACACCGATCTTCTGCCATAATATGCTGGGCCCTCTAATTCTGCAGTTACCAATCTTCTGCCTTGGCTGCAGGGCTCTGTAGCCCGCCCAGCTCTAGAGACATAACCCTTTTAGGCTGCACTTCCTCAGACTCACCACCACAGAGGTGCCAATGAGCACAATGACCATCTGGATCTCAGCCCTGGGGGTCCTGCGGAAGCTCCTTTGCTGCCTGCAGTCAGAAATTTGGGTGCCGGTTTCCCAGGGAGGTCCGAACTGCCAGTGCATGTGGACGAAGGTCACACACACCAATACATTGCACAGCACATTGACTAGGAAGAAGAAGGAGCTGCAGCATACATGTAGGAGTTGGCGGCATAGGTGGACGTTGATCCCCCAGTCAAAGAAGCACCGGTCCAGGAGTAGTGGCAGTAATTTATGAAAAATTTATAATATAATTTTTTTCTCTCACCTAACTGGTTTGGGGGCAGCATTTTTTGGCGCCCCCCTGGAAAGTGCCGCCCTAGGCAAATGCCTTGTTTGCCTTGCATTAGATACACCCCTGATGAGGCCACCTTTTCTGGGAATTGGTTCATTGTCTGGGACTGCCTCTGCCTGTTCAGCTTAGTCCTCTGGCTTCCTGAATAGGAACGCTTTCCCAGGCGTACCCCTTCAATCCAAATGTGAGCATGGCATTGCCAGAGCCACTTATCTCATGGGAGACAGCAGAGATTGGGGCCCCTATTCTATCTAATGGAGGGGCCCGGATCACCTATAGACCTGAGATTGTCAGCTGTCACCTCATGTGTGTTGGAGTCTTTATTCTACATTGAATACGTGTTTATT
>NW_017308360.1:54679-59236 GCF_000935625.1 Nanorana parkeri | reverse complement strand
GTTATCAAAACTGGAGCAGACAAAATCTAGAGCAGTTGCTCAGGGCAACCAATCAGCTTCTCTCTTCACTTTGTTCAGGTACGATTTGAAAATGAGAGAAGCTGATTGGTTGCCATGCACAGCTGCTCCAGATTTTGTCTGCTCCAGTTTTGATAAATTCCCGGTGTGCTTTTATTATGCATTGCACAGTGACCTCACAGCGCCGTCACGGGCCCAGACTGATGTCCTCAGCCATGTGTACAGTACATAGCAGCAGGCGGAAGTCCTTGGTCTCCATAGCAACCTCCGCCGGTGTCCAAAGTCCGCCTGCCAGCTCACTACGCCAAAGATTTGCGGAATCTGCGTAACCTCCCCTGCAGTCTCACGTGGGGGCGCTCGTAGCGGTGCTATTCTCGGACAGCTACGCTACTTCCGTACGTGCGGCCTGTGCGAAGGTTGCGGGTCACTACCGCGGGTGAGAGCGCCACCGAGTCACCGAGGGTCCCCTGGGGGCCTGTGACATGCTGCTAGGGGTGTGATTAGTATTATCAAGGTATAATTATACTCGTTATAGTATTACTGCCATATGTGTTCTTATTAATGTTGTTATTATATTGACTATTCTGATGTGCAGGAAGATTTATTATTATTTTATTTATTATACTTTGCTATATCTCTACTTGTTATTGTGTATTATTATTGTTGTTGTTGTTACATGTACACATTGCTATGTTTCCATACTTGTACACATTGCTATTATGTAGTGAGTGGAGTACACAGAGGAGGTGACACCTTACATTCTGTCCTGTGTCACCAGAAGGGACATTACATTGTATCTCTGGCTCACCTTGTCAGTCTCTGTGTTATTATAAAATGTAAACATAGAGCTGTGGAATGTATACAATGTTGTCAATCATCATACACGGCGTACATGCCCCGCCCACATCTGTGTGTCCCGTACAGTGTATATTCTATACGGGGTCTTGTATATGGGACTTTTTCTATTGGGCTTCTATATGGTCTTTGTGATTCCTCCTATTTGGCTGTTCTATATAAGTCTTCTATGTGGGTCCTGTAGGGATTTTCTGTATGGGTCTTCTGTATAGGTTATGTATTTGACACTTTTATATGGGTTCTGTAGGGATCTTCTATATGTCTTTTGTACAGGTCTTCTAATGGATCTTCAATATTGGCTCTGTTTGGGTCTTCAGTTTGGATCTTCTAGATGGGTTTTTGTATATGTCTTCTACTGGATCATTTATATTGGTTATATATGGCTTCTGTTTGGTTCTGCTAATGGATTTTCTATAAAGGTCGTGTGTGGGTCTTCTAATTTATCTCCTATAATAGTTTTGTGTAGACCTTCTATATGGGTTCTGTTTGGGTCAGCTAATGGCTCTTCTATAGGGTCTCAAGGATTTGCTGACACTACAGAAGCCTCCCTGCTCTCTGGAAGTTGGCTGCTGGACAATAATTGGTTTCACAATTTAGCTTTTTAAAAATGTTCACGGTCTCCGTCACATTATCTGAGCTGGTCCCATCGATAGTCCCTAAGAGGACCTGTCATTACATTGCACACAGTGGTAACAGGAACAAAATGGGCAATACATTTCCAGGGAGGTCAGCTATGCATATGTCGACTTTAGGGAGCAAGCCGAGGTCTGTCCCGCCTCCTCCTGGTTCCCATACCTTGTTATTGGTCACTGCGGTTGTCTGTCCTGTTATAGGGGCAGTAGGGAGAATGGGGGTCAGGGTTTGATGGCAATGTTGGTTGGGGGCTGGTGGAAAGGTACATGGGGAGACTCCAGAACATTCTATGTCAGCTTAGTGCAGAAGCATGTCCTGTATGTATGGGGCTCCACCTGACTCTGCAATACTCTGCCAGCGGGAGGCCAATGTGGCTGAATGGAATGAGAATCTGTCACTTTGCCCCCGCTGGGGAGATTTCACCTCACTTCCTGTACCTGTGACGGCAAGACTAGAAATGAGGGGGGCGGTTGTCACCGGGCATGAGCTGGATTAGACTAGAATCCAGACCAGAACTTCCGATAATACATAACAGTCAGTGGACAGAACCGTCCATGCTTTGTGCGGATGGGAAGTTCAGACGTTTGCGTGTCTTAAACCTTTTTTCATCTTGTTGCAGGCGAGTCCTGTGAGGGGCCGTCATGCCGGATGAGCCGGATGGACAGAAGAAGCGGGCGGTGCTGGGGCGGTTGCTGGAGGAACCGGCCAGGTTTGCCTACGCTGGACTGTGCGCCATTTCTTTGGCTCACCTCTTCCCGGAGAAAGAACAAAGGTAATAAAGAGATTCAGGAGCGGACCCGTCGCTCCTCCATATTGTGTGCCCGGGACTCCTGGAAGCCCTAGGTAGATCTCACGTGGTACGTTATGATACAATTGGCTTTTATGGGGACAGAGAGGGCACTTCCTAAATCACCCAACTTCAACCCAACACCGTAATCCTGACCACTGTGTCTTGTACTATCCCCCGAGTGCCGGAGACACTGTCTTGTACTATCCCCCGAGTGCCGGTGACACGTAGGAAAATCTTTACGCCAATAGAAAAGGCGGCAGAATTCTGGCACCAATTTTCTTAATGCCGTAAATTATTCCTCAATCTTGGCACGGCTGTCCAGCTGCAGGATGCTCGAACGCGCCCCCCCCCCCATGTGGCTGCTGATCTCCATCCACGATTTGTTGTCACCTCCCACAGGGATTTCTGCAGGAAGTTTGTGGAGGATTTGGTGCCATGGCTGGACTTGTCCCCCACCGTCATCCCGGCCATGGAGGCGTTCGCCAGCGGATTGGGAGGAGAGGGGACGGACACCTTCACCAAAGTTCTGCTCGAGGATTCCGTCATGAAGGAGAAGCCGACTATTATCACCCAGGTAATGGGCCCGTCCGGGCTGATCAGTTCTGGGAAAAAAATACATCAAAAGGAAAAAGAAATGTATAATTTTGTGTCTTCTGATAAATGCACCAAAAATGGAGATCATTAAAGAAGTTTGGGGGAAGGGAAGGGGTCCTGGGTGCCTCCATCTTTGTTCATAGTGTCATGCTCAGCGTAGCGGTAAAGAGGCAGCTCCCTGCACCTATAAAGTTTTTATATTGCTGTCTGTCCTAGCGAAAGCTCCACCCCCTATTTTCTGTACAGGTGTCACCGAGACAGGAAGTAATAGAAAACCTCCCCAGTGGGGGTCAGAAATGAAAGCCTAGCAGCAATGTGAACTCTGCCCCACTCTATCCAAAGCCGAATGCAGGTTTTGCTCAGCCTCCCCTCCCCCAGTGATCAGTCTGCTGCAGGCAGGAGAAAGCATTTCCTCAGTCCCCCATCTCTCCTCGCCAAGAACTGCACAGACCCCAGGATTTACATGATCTCTCAGCTGACATCTCAGTCCAGGAAGTAGATGGTGACCCTGGATGATGCCTGAACAAAGATAGTGCTGATCTACTGGAGAGAAGAGCAGATGAAGACATTGTCAGGGGGAGTCATGTGATCTCGGGGGAGAGGTAATACACACCTGGGAGGGTCACATGACACATCACTCAGCATGATACAATATATCTAATGATAGTTGCAGAATATGTTTTTTTTCCCTGTGATTGGCTGCTTCCAGGCCTCTGACCTCTCTCCTTTTCCCTCCTAGGATTTGGTGGCGTTCTCTCTCCGCTATGGTACGTCTTGATTCTGTGTACTAGAGAGGAATTTTACAGTTTTGCACTGTCACAGAATTTCCATTCTGATTATGTGTCCTATGAAGACCCTCCGTGTTTGTCAACTGTAAATCTAAAATTCCTACTGTAAGAAAATACCCTGTACTTCTAGGAATGGGGAAGCACATGACTTCCTCCCATGTGACAGTGCTGGGTGTTGGCATTTGGCCATTCCGGGACCCCCGGGGGGCGGAGAGAGCGTCCCTCAGACCTGTCAGGATTTGGATCTTACGCAGCAATGGGGGAGTAAAGGGAAGGTGAGGGTGTTGGTTGTCCCTGGATAGGCAAAGCTTCGGTCCCCCTTAAGTTGTCTGCCACAGCCAGCCCAGGAAACTTCTGTCGTGTGTTCCCGCAGGGTATTACGACGCACGGAGCCGCGTTTTGATCTCCCACGTGTCCTGGCTGCTTCGCGTCCCTCCGGAAACCATAGAGCTGAGCGAGGAGTCCCTGATGGAGAGTCTGAAGGAAAGCACGGAGGAACCATCAGAGTAAGAGTTCACGCTACAGATAAAGCTAATGGGCCATCGTAGAAGATGTATCATTTGTGCCGGGTGAAAGCAGCGTCCCATACTTGTTCTCAAGTACCGCCAAGGTCCCGCAGTCACAGTTTTTTTTTTTTTTCTACCATCTTCTGTAAAAGGCCAAACTGTCCAAACAATTTTAGGAGTTGGGTCCAATTTGACGAATCAAAGGTCAGTTTTTATTCATTTTGTTTTCAACCCCTTTCTAAACCATGCATGCATAGACGTCTATAGGAGCATTTCCCTTTGTCTTGGCATCGGGACGCAGCCCCATAGAATTCTATGGAGCTGTAACGTGGGGACGTGGCTGTCGATGAATGTAAGCAAATACAGTTGCCGC
>NW_017308360.1:53585-54664 GCF_000935625.1 Nanorana parkeri | reverse complement strand
ATAGGATAAGTGCACTAAGTCATCCAAGGGTTGAGCTGGTCTCCATCCAAGCATCAGGCCGCCTTTCATTGCACTGATCCTGCATAATATACCATCTTCCTTCAGCGGCCTCTCCGCCACGGTGACGTCATGTGATCTCCCCGGCTATATCATACTTTACAGCTCTCTGCAACCTTCGTATGCACCTTTTTATTGCACTGTGTACATGTAGCTGTGCCCAATCGGTGAAACTTCATATTGGTGCATCGGCGGCATCAATCACCCGAGCTGTCATCTCCCTATCACTTATCAGAGGCAACTAGAGCGAGGGAGAGGGACAGTCACACACAAGATACACCAACGGTGTAATCAGGACCCGCAGAGTTGGGAGGACCTTGAACCCCGGCTGGGGAAGGGTAATGCTATCGCACCCTGAACAGGAAGATGGAGGTGTGAAGGAGCAAAGAGAAAGTTCTAGGCCAGGGAAGTTTAAAGGGCCAGTGTACGTTTATGCTGAGCACAAAAGCATGACTTGGTGTTGGGGTTCCTGGCCCCTCTTATGTGTATTGTGGTTGAAGCCCAACTTCACCAGATTGTCTTACCATAGAAAATGCAGCAATAGTCACCTCCTCCCTGCCCCTTACTTCTCTCTGATCCAGTACCTGGCCACTTCCTGTGAGTTCAGGGTGTCATGGACACGCCCCCTCACCCCAGCCTGGGTTCACAGTGCTGCTGCAACGCTCATGACACTCATGTGACGACCTGACAGTTTTCCTCTGCTGAAGCCTTCTGGTTTTCTGGTGCCACCGCAGGACAGGAAGTTATGGAAGACCTCTCAAAAGATGACACAGTTAACTCGCATTCCTAAAGTGGGGATAAAAATCTCTGACTGTGCTTTTATTGCTGTAAGTGCCTTCCTGCCCCGGTGACAACCCCTCCTCCATTTCTTGTATGGGTGTCACAGGGACACCGTAGGACACAGTGGTGTTACAAGGGGGGGTGGGGTTCCCGGCCCACACCAGGTAACACCATCAGAGGGTGTGACACCAAAATGACTTCCAGTCATTTTGGTGTCTCCCCCCCCCCCCCCCAACAACCAG
>NW_017308360.1:51482-53512 GCF_000935625.1 Nanorana parkeri | reverse complement strand
GACCCGACGGCGTACCTTATCCCGCTGGACGACCGTCCCCTCCTCCCTTTGCCGGCATCCACCGCCAAGAGTGGCTGCCGGCGGTGAAGTGCACATAATGTCATTACACACGTCCGTAATGATGTCACGTGTATATGTATACATAGTGTGGTGCGCACCGGGCGACACCGAGACGTCACTGCGCATGTGCGGCAGTATTCTGATATCTTGGTGATGGATGCCGGCAGAGAGAGGAGGGGACAGTCACCCAGCGGGATAAGGTCCCCTCCTCTCTCTCCTGATACTGTCGGGCGTTCGGTCCATGACTGAGTGCCCGACTTTTCATAGGGGGTGACACCAAAATGACTGTGAGTCATTTTGGTGTCACCGCTCCAATGGTGTCACCCGTGTGCGGGCCGCACCCCCCCTTGTGACGCCACTGCTGTCACACATTTTAATAGCTGAAGTTGGGGTTTATTATGTCTTTTACCTAAAAATCTAACACTTTTTGAAAAGAAGTTTTGAATGATATGAATAAAAGCTGATTATTGTAACCACCCCCGGCAGTGTTATATGGTTTGTCCCATAACCCAGTACCGGCCACTTCTGCTGGACAGCTTGGCCTGCATGGAAACGTGGAGAAACATATAGATAATGAAATCTAAAAATGTTCTTCATATACTGTACTGAATATTATCTTTCCGGGTATTAACCCCTTGCAGCAGGGGTAGCCAAACTCCGGCCCTCCAGCTGGGGGTGAAACTACAAATCCCATGAAGCATCTCTCTCTCCGGGAGTCACGTCTGTGGCTGTGAGAATATTGCAATGCCTCATGGGATTCGTAGTTCCACCCCAGCTGGAGGGCCGCAGTTTGGCCATCCCTGCCTTACAGGTACCAGAATACAACATATTACCTGTAGTGGGCCCTTACCCTGAGCACAGGCCGGACCTTCCCCGGTACCGCTGACAGTCCGGGACATTGTGACATCAATACTACGAATTGCAGATAATTTTCCTGCTCCGATAAGATTGTTCTCCCCGATAACCGATCGTGTTCAGTGATCAGGCGGATCAATACTGCTCAGTGCGTGTGTCGGGTGGAATCTTTCCGCACGTCCGCCTCGTAGGCCGCGTCGTGAAATATTTGTTTCCGTGATACAAAGATCACAAGTTGTCTTCAGAAGAAGGAAACCGGATCACTTCCGGCCTGGGGTGAAAACCTCAAACCAGCCGAATCGTTTATTATAAGGGAGTTACAATCCCTGACCTGATTTATTGCTGACCACCCCATCCCCCCTCACTTCCTCTTCTGGAGACAACCGTAACATGTTAGAGTCCCCTCACTTCCTGTCTCTGTGACACCAGGACAGAGAGAGAGGAGAATCTCCCCAGAGGGGGATCCAGACTGTAATAGAAACCTGGCAGGAGGGGGGGGTCTAACCCTTCCGTACCGTACCGTAACATGTTATTTTTGGCAAACTTTACATGGTAAGGCATCAACTTTGTGGAAATAGTTTATTGCTAATCTCATTTTCTTGTACAGGCTCTTGTAGTTTCTGTCATATTAGAGGGATATGCTTCTTGCCATAAAGGAACTGTAGCTTCATAGAACATAATAATAATTGAGAGGCGAATGTTATTGTCATGGAGTGCTCCTTTAATACATATTGTCCTGTCTGTTCCTTCCGCTGCCAACCAGGAGCCGAGATGCAGGTATGTAACTGTATTTTATTGACTTAACTACCCACCCCCCAGTAGTTTGTGTCTCTGCCCCTCCCACAATGGTGAGATTTCCCCCCAGTAGTTTGTGTCTCTGCCCCTCCCACAATGGTGAGATTTCCCCCAGTAGTTGGTGTCTCTGCCCCTCCCACAATGGTGAGAGTTCCTTCAGTAGTTTGTGTCTCTGCTCCTCCCACAATGGTGAGATTTCCTCCAGTAGTTTGTGTCTCTGCCCCTCCCACAGGGTGAGATTTGATTGGTCGTTGCCTGTTTTTCATGTGAACATATCGTCCAAAATTCTTCATGCACTGAAAATAAAGTTATTGTTTATC
>NW_017308360.1:41002-51398 GCF_000935625.1 Nanorana parkeri | reverse complement strand
GGGGGGCTGGGGGTGTCTGTACGTTCTATATACCCGGGCTCTGTTTAGCTCATTAAACCTCCCACCGTATGGTTGTTTTTCTCGGTATAACGAGCTCATTGTGTGATTGGAAGACACGCTGGGGTCTGTTCGGTTCTTTATCTGCGACGTGTTCTTTGCTGTTGTAAAGAAATCTCGCTGATTTGTACATGTAATTACCGTGTTTGTTTCCCGTGTTCTTGTGGTTGGTGTCAGTGAAGTGTTACCGCGTGGTACAGCTCCATATTAATGGCCATGGTGGGGGGGGGGGGAGGGGACAACTCCATGGTTCTGCAATGGGATGTCCCTCATGCTTCCTCAGGTGTGATGGTCAGGGGTCCGGGTCCACAACTTCTAACTGGTTTCCAATGACCTGACATGCAGCATTTGTGACAGGTGCTCTTGAAGTTCCCTGCTCCTGTGTGTCAATAAAGCTTTCATTCACCTTGCAGGTCGGCGCAAGCCTCTCGCCGGAAGAAGGAGAGCCGGAGGAAGCTGAAGAGGTATTTACTAATCGGCCTGGCGACAGTCGGAGGCGGCACAGTTATAGGTGAGAAATCCGTCATTTAACATCATGACCTGAAGCAAGAGGAGTTGTTACCCGGGGCAACCAATGGGATTTAGTGTTTCCCGTGCAGTATTACCCGGGGCAACCAATGGGATTTAGCGTTTCCATGCGGTATCACCCGGGGCAACCAATGGGATTTAGTGTTTCCCATGCAGTATTACCCGGGGCAACCAATGGGATTTAGTGTTTCCCATGCAGTATTACCCGGGGCAACCAATGGGATTTAGCGTTTCCCGTGCAGTGTTACCCGGGGCATCCAATGGGATTTAGCGTTTCCCATGCAGTGTTACCCGGGGGGCATCCAATGGGATTTAGTGTTTCCCATGCAGTGTTACCCGGGGCATCCAATGGGATTTAGTGTTTCCCATGCTGTATTACCCGGGGGGCATCCAATGGGATTTAGCGTTTCCCATGCAGTATTACCCGGGGCAACCAATGGGATTTAGTGTTCCCCGTGCGGTATTACCCGGGGCAACCAATGGGATTTAGTGTTCCCCGTGCGGTATTACCCGGGGCAACCAATGGGATTTAGTGTTCCCCATGCGGTATTACCCGGGGCAACCAATGGGATTTAGTGTTTCCCATGTAGTATTACCCGGGGCAACCAATGGGATTTAGCGTTCCCATGCGGTATTACCCGGGGCAACCAATGGGATTTAGTGTCCCCATGCAGTATTACCCGGGGCAACCAATGGGATTTACTGTTTCCCGTGCGGTATTACCCGGGGCAACCAATGGGATTTAGCGTTCCCATGCGGTATTACCCGGGGCAACCAATGGGATTTAGTGTCCCCATGCAGTATTACCCGGGGCATCCAATGGGATTTACTGTTTCCCATGTAGTATTACCCGGGGCAACCAATGGGATTTAGTGTCCCCATGCAGTATTACCCGGGGCAACCAATGGGATTTACTGTTTCCCATGTAGTATTACCCGGGGCAACCAATGGGATTTAGTGTCCCCATGCAGTATTACCCGGGGCAACCAATGGGATTTAGTGTCCCCATGCAGTATTACCCGGGGCAACCAATGGGATTTAGTGTCCCCATGCAGTATTACCCGGGGCAACCAATGGGATTTAGTGTCCCCATGCAGTATTACCCGGGGCAACCAATGGGATTTAGTGTCCCCATGCAGTATTACCCGGGGCAACCAATGGGATTTAGTGTCCCCATGCAGTATTACCCGGGGCAACCAATGGGATTTAGTGTTTCCCATGTAGTATTACCCGGGGCAACCAATGGGATTTAGCGTTTCCCGTGCGGTATTACCCGGGGCAACCAATGGGATTTAGTGTTCCCCATGCAGTATTAGGGAATAAAAGGAGACACCGGTTGGTTGCATTTGGGGAACATTCTGGGTCACACTGCCTGTTATCACTGACTGACGCCTTCTCCTATGACAGGTCTCACGGGAGGACTGGCCGCTCCGCTGGTCGCTGCAGGAGCCGCCACCATCATCGGAAGCGCGGGAGCCGCTGTCCTGGGGTCCACAGCCGGCATCGCCATCATGGCATCTTTGTTTGGCGCGGCCGGAGCCGGTCTGACCGGTAAGCCGTCCGGTTTTGTCCTCCAGTCGGGTTTATATTTAGCTTCGGCCTCATAAAGGAATCCGTCGTGTTGTTTCCAGGCTACAAGATGAAGAAGAGAGTTGGAGCCATAGAAGAATTTGAGTTCCTGCCTCTGACTGGAGGACGCCAGCTTCACATCTCCATCGCCATCACTGGCTGGCTGTCCACCGGCAAATACGGCAAGTGACGCATTTTGTGTTATTTAACAATGATCATGTGACCTCCGTCATCCACAGACCTCAACAACGGCCTCCGTGGCCTCCGCTGGCGGCCCTCTAATGAATATTCATTTCCTGATAGTAACGCTCATCTGACGGATGGCTCTCATGTAATCTGCGATGGTTTCTTTGTCCAGGCAGCTTCGCCGCCCCGTGGCACAGCCTCCAGCACTCCACCGAGCAGTACTGCCTGGCGTGGGAGTCCAAATACCTCATGGAACTGGGAAACGCACTGGACGCCATATTGAACGGCCTGGTAAACATGGTCGCCCAGGAGGCCCTGAAGTACACCATCTTGTCAGGTGGGTCTTGGACGGCTCGGGGTTATCCTGAAGACACATCGTGCCCCTGTCAGCGTGCTGTGTAATACATCTGCCCTTTCCTCTCTAGGAATCGTGACCGCATTGATGTGGCCGGCCTCCCTCATCACCGTGGCCAGCGTGATTGACAACCCCTGGGGCGTCTGTCTGAGCAGATCGGCGGAAGTGGGCAAACACCTGGCACACATACTGCTCAGCCGGCCGCAGGTAACGACGAGCAAAGGATTTATAGTTTACTTTCTCTGTCTCCGGTTATCTGACCCACTTCCTGTCCCAGCCATTTCCTGCGTCACGTTCCGCCTGCGTTATATCTGCTTTCCTAATAACTGTCTGCCTATAACTGACGGCTCACCGCTGGGCCCCGATGTGATGCCCCCAGCCTCTTTCTTTCTGTTTACCACTCTCTGTTTTTTGGGGCTCCCCCAGTGCCTCCTCCTCCAAATATTTACCTCATCTCCCCTTATCACCCCTAATACCCCTCCTCTCCCCTAATCACCCCTAATACCCCTCCTCTCCCCTTATCACCCCTATCCCTCCTATCCTGCTCTTTGCTCATCTACCCTACCCCTTCTCTCCTCTCCTCTTATCACCCCTATCCCCCTCTTTGCTCATCTACCCTACCCCTTCTCTCCCCTCCCCTTATCACCCCTAATACCCCTCCTCTCCCCTTCTCACCCCTATCCCTCCTATCCTGCTCTTTGCTCATCTACCCTACCCCTTCTCTACTCTCCCCTCATCTCTCATACCCCTCCTCCCCCCTTATCACCCCTAATACCCCTCCTCTCCCCTTATCACCCCTATCCCTCCTATCCTGCTCTTTGCTCATCTACCCTACCCCTTCTCTACTCTCCCCTCATCTCTCATACCCCTCCTCCCCCCTTATCACCCCTAATACCCCTCCTCTCCCCTTCTCACCCCTATCCCTCCTATCCTGCTCTTTGCTCATCTACCCTACCCCTTCTCTCCCCTCCCCTAATACCCCACCTCCCTTTATCACCCCTATCCCTCCTGTCTGCTCATCTCCCCTACCCCTTCTCTACTCTCCCCTCATCTCTCATACCCCTCCTCTCCACTTATCACTCCTATCCTCTTCTTTGCTCATCTGCCCTACCCCCTTCTCTTCTCTCCCCTAATACCCCTGGCCCTTCTATCCTCCTCTCATCTCAACTCCCCTACCCCTGCTCTCTTCTTCCCTCCCTCTCCTTCTCTGTCTCTGCCCCCAGCTCCAATTACTTTCCACCTCTACCCCTCATCTTCTGTCCCCTTTGCTTGCCCTCCTTTTTTTTGCCCCTCCTCTCCCTGCTCCCCTTTTCCTCTCCTCACCTCTCTTTTTTCTGGATGTCTCTGATTCTATATGTTTTCTTTCTTGTCTCTCTCTATGCCTCTGTCTGTCTTCTCCCCTCGTGTCCCCTGACGTGGTCAGATTGGTGAGAGGTAAGTCATTGGGGTATTGTGTGGTGTATGGTGACACGCACGGCATTATTGAAAAGTCCATAAACTTGGTAGAACTGTGAACTAATCTCTGTGTATTCGGATGTTTCACAATGGGGGTGATGCTCAGGTATCAAACATGTGCGTCATTCTCATTCCTGGCAGCCGTCCCTCTAATGAGCATATGTTCTGCATGTCCGGGGATGGTAATTGCAGATTATAAATGACTACTTCACCACACTCATTATGCCCAGGAACTGCCTGGCACGTCCCGGGGATCCTGCATGCAGACACTTGGTCAGGCACAGCTGTGTGGGCTCCCCCAGGGGAGGGCGACTGGAATCCTGATTTCCTCTGGGAAGGTATCAATCAGTAAGGCAATACAAGGAGCAGACATGCAGGAAACTATGGCAACCAATCAGGTCTGTGTACTGGAGGCACATCAATAAGATTAAACGCCCTGTGGATGTAAAATCACACTTTAGTTATGTATTTCTTCAGCAATCATAAAATGTACTTTTATATATTCCAAGTATACAGAGATTTCATACAGAGCTGCAGTATGAATTATCACCACAAGATGGCAGCAACTTACCGGGTCCTAATTTGAGAGTAAAATGATCTTTTAATAGCAGGAGCCGGTCAGCCTGTAATAAGGAATTAAATAATACAACCCGACCATTCGTATACATTTGCAAGTTTGGAATGTTGAGGAGGGTGTGCAAGGTGTGTTTCGGTTTGCTGACAGCATGACTTGTTTGTCCTGGTGGTCTGGTGGTGGAGAACATGGTCTTGGATGTGCGTGTCCGTGGGTTCAAGCCTACCGTATGTTGGTTTTTCAGTTTGAGTGGTCACCGTTGTTTTCTGCACATTGTCAGGGCTCATCGGCCGAGTCCTCCTGTGGCTCATGCTGTTAAGACGTTGGTTAGTAATTCTGGGTTCTGGTGTACATGTTTCTTTCCTCTGTCATGTGATATCTTCAGTCTATGGATTCATTGAGTGGCTTGCTTTGTGTTCCGTCTCTGTGGCTCATGCAGTTGGTTGGTAGCTCTGCAGTGCCTTACTTTGTCAGTTCGAATCCCTCTTGCAGCCAAATCTTTAAGTTTCTTCATGCTTGAAGGTGATGACGCCGTGATATGGTTATGCTGGTTGCACATATGCTTGTAAGCTGAGTGCGTGGCTCAGAGTGCTGGGTGCCGGTTGCCTGAAGGTTACTACTGAGCGTCGTGAGATCAAATCCCAGCAAAGGCTGCTCTGTGCGGTGTGGACCACAGAAGGTGCACTTGGCACCACGGCTTCTCTGAGTGTCATGGACGGTGTGATGAAAGCAGGTGGCTCACTGAGTGGTGCGGACCACAAAAGGTGCGATGGGAGAGGACATCACTGACTGGTGTGAGCCCCAGAAGGTGTGGTGGTAGCAGGAGTACAAGTATCCGGAGCAGCTGGGAAGGGGGGGAGTAAATTGGGTGAAAAAAAAAAACAATGTAGTTACAAATTTCTTTTTCCTTGGTGTCTACACTGCACTTCTTATCCCTTCTGGGGTGTTTGCTCATTGATGTCACTTTGCTGTGTCTGTTTACATTCATCTGTGGTCTGCTCATCTGGTGCTGAGTCCTTGCCTCGTTACACCATCTGTTATCAATCGCTTTGCCCCATTTGTTGGTGTTCACATGGTGCCAAGTGCCACAGCTTCACAGCTCTCTGCTCCACAAGCCGCCAAGGTCCACACCTCTCACTGAGGGCTCTGCTCCACAAGCTGTCATGGTGCCAAGGTCCACACCTCTCACTGAGGGCTCTGCTCCACAAGCTGTCAAGGTCCACACCTCTCACTGAGGGCTCTGCTCCACAAGCTTTCATGGCGCCAAGGTCCACACCTCTCACTGAGGGCTCTGCTCCACAAGCTGTCAAGGTCCACACCTCTCACTGAGGGCTCTGCTCCACAAGCTGTCATGGCGCCAAGGTCCACACCTCTCACTGAGGGCTCTGCTCCACAAGCTGTCATGGCGCCAAGGTCCACACCTCTCACTGAGGGCTCTGCTCCACAAGCTGTCAAGGTCTGCACCTCTCACTTAAGGCTCTGCCCCGCAAGCCATCACGGCAGTCACATGGTCCACACCTTCACATCTCTCTCTGATGGTTTTGCCCACGAGCCATCTTGCCTTCAAGGCTTGAAACCTGCTCTTTGCTTGGCAACTCTCGCGGTTTGAACACATAGCTCTTCATCTTGTGTGCTGCCGCCATACACACTGAGCCACAGAGCCAGGTGATGGTTTGCTCTTCCACAAGATCCTCTGGTTATTGGAAAGCGTTCTTCGTGCAATAATTCATGAATAAAAAGCAGAACAAGACCCACCCCAGAATCAAACCCAGAACCCAACACACTAGTCTATGGTAGACCAACACCACACGCCACGGATGCAGACATAATGGGGGCCCTTTCACTGTGGGATATGAAAGATGAACATGGAGCCAAAGTAACAATAGTGTAATGAGAACATACAAACTATAGCAACCAATTCGACTGACTGTGATAAATGAAGTATTGATGGTTGTCATAGGTTACCGCAGCTCACTCTAAGTAAGCCAAATATTATGACAAATGTAAGGAGAAGGGTTTGAGGTTGCAAGCTTCTGTGCTGTAGGTCACACGCCTACCCACCGCACCACAGTAGCTCTTGGGAGCCGAGCTCCACCAGAGCAATATTGCAACACACACACATGTCCCAACGCTCTTTCATGGAAGTGCTTGGTGTAAAAATTGCACTTTTGTTTACTGTTAGTATTGTTCTATGAATGACTCAAAATGTAGACCAAAAAAAATAAAATATACAGCCACCCCATCCTGGAATTGAACCAAAAGTCTCAAATACACATGAACAGCGCACAAACACCCCACGCCACAGACTCACATAGGGAGGGAGCTTTCCCATCCAAAGGATTAAAGACCTAATGCATCAGCAGGCTTGAGTAAAGATAATGGAAGGAATAAACATAAAGTGTATTAACCAATCAGATATTGTCTACTACTGACTGAGATAAATTGAAATCTTGTGGGTTGTTATGGGTTACCTCAGTTCACACTTCTTAATAAGTTAAACCCAAAATAATGACCATGTGGGATTTGAACTCTCAACCTCTTGTATTGTAGGTTAGGTTCCTACACACCACTCCATAGGAACTGTAGGTGGCCCTGCCGCCCCACCAAGAGTGCTCATATGGCTATATACATATGGTCCACCATCCACCAAGCCATCATCATCATCTCCCTTCCATCTTTCCTATGACCCACCATCCACAAAGCCATCATCATTTCCCTTCCATCTTTCCTATGACCCACCAAGCCATCATCATATCCCTTCTTCCATCTTTCCTATGGTCCACCATCCATCAAGCCATCGTCATCACCCTTCCATCTTTCCTATGACCCACCATCACCATCCGCCAAGCCATCGTCATCACCCTTCCATCTTTCTTATGACCCACCATCCACCAAGCCATCATCATATCCCTTCTTCCATCTTTCCTATGACCCACCATCCACCAAGCCATCATCATCTCCCTTCCATCTTTCCTATGACCCGCCATCCACCAACATCATCACCCGTCCATCTTTCCTATGACCCGCCATCCACCAAGCCATCATCATCACCCTTCCATCTTTCCTATGACCCACCATCCACCAAGCCATCATCACCCATCCATCTTTCCTATGACCCACCATCCACCAAGCCATCATTATCTCCCTTCCATCTTTCCTATGACCCGCAATCCACCAAGCCATCATCATCATCACCCGTCCATCTTTCCTATGACCCGCAATCCACCAAGCCATCATCATCATCACCCGTCCATCTTTCCTATGACCCGCAATCCACCAAGCCATCATCATCATCACCCGTCCATCTTTCCTATGACCCACCATCCACCAAGCCATCATCATCTCCCTTCCATCTTTCCTATGACCCACCATCCACCAAGCCATCATCATCTCCCTTCCATCTTTCAAGCAGAAGGCACCTCAGTAAGTTTTGCACGGTTCTAATCTTTGTGTACTGAAGATGGTTCCTGCAGAACCCGGGGCAGCCCTTGGGGTGGACCACTGGATTTCAGTGGCAGTGATTTCTCCATTATATATATATTAGTTCTCCTTGATTTATTTTTATGACGGTTGCCGTTGTCCCATTTTGCTCTGGTTGGTTTCTTATAAATTGTTCTTTTCTTCATAGTCCCACTATCGGTCTCTTGGTGTAGAAACCTCCCACATAGACCCCCCCCAGACAGCCGACACAGATCATCGTGATTCCAGTCCATGTTATTAGTTAGTCCCATGCTCAGGTTTGTAATGAGATGATGATGGTGCCCCCTTCACCCTCCTGTTGAAGAGTCTGACCAAGTGTGTGCACGGCGGATCCCGGGGACGTGCCGGGTATAATGAGGGAGGTGAAGGAGCTTTTTATAATCCGCACTTAGCAGGATAATTACCGTCTCTCAGCACGCAGATCATACAGAGGGGCCCTCGTCGGCAATCAGCTGCTCTTGTATATGGCGGCTGAGGATCTCCTCTGGTGGATTTGTGACCTCCGAATACAGAGAGTGTGTCCTCCGCTCAGTCCCAGATTCTTCAGTGACATTGTGCACGGCTGTATCTAAACCTAAAATCTCTCGTGCACTATGTTTGGTGTCATTACAGACCTCCTAAATTTTTTAACCAGAGATCCTGCCAGTTACAGCACTTCCTGTAGTAGGCTGTGACAACACTAAGCCCCTTCCTCACAATTAGTAGCAGTGTTGTCAGCCTGCCATGAGAGCTCCTTTTTTTTTTGGCTGCCTATCTGATGTGCAGTCTTCAGTGACATTGTGCACGGCTGTATCTAAACCTAAAATCCGTTGTGCACTATGTTTGGTGTCACGTCTCACTGTATACAGATCTCCTCCGCGAATATTTTAAGTAAACTTGTTGCAGTTTCTTTCCCAGAGATCCTGTCAGTAACGGCACTTCCTGTTGTAGGCTGACAACACTAAGCCCCTTCCTCACAATTAGTAGCAGCTGGAAAGGGGAGGATGGGGAAAAGAGAGGGAAGGGGGGGGGGATTAAAACCCTTCACTTTCCTTTTTGAGCTTTTGATATGTATTTTTGGGGAATGGGGGGGCTGCTTTGTGACGCCATAGTTGGGGAAGGACAATGTCAGAACATTGATTGTAGTGCTGTAACTGGCAGGATCTCTGGTTAAAAAATTTAGGAGGTCTGTAATGACACCAAACATAGTGCACGAGAGATTTTAGGTTTAGATACAGCCGTGCACAATGTCACTGAAGAATCTGGGACTGAGCGGAGGACACACTCTCTGTATTCGGAGGTCACAAATCCACCAGAGGAGATCCTCAGCCGCCATATACAAGAGCAGCTGATTGCCGACGAGGGCCCCTCTGTATGATCTGCGTGCTGAGAGACGGTAATTATCCTGCTAAGTGCGGATTATAAAAAGCTCCTTCACCTCCCTCATTATACCCGGCACGTCCCCGGGATCCGCCGTGCACACACTTGGTCAGACTCTTCAACAGGAGGGTGAAGGGGGCACCATCATCATCTCATTACAAACCTGAGCATGGGACTAACTAATAACATGGACTGGAATCACGATGATCTGTGTCGGCTGTCTGGGGGGGGTCTATGTGGGAGGTTTCTACACCAAGAGACCGATAGTGGGACTATGAAGAAAAGAACAATTTATAAGAAACCAACCAGAGCAAAATGGGACAACGGCAACCGTCATAAAAATAAATCAAGGAGAACTAATATATATATAATGGAGAAATCACTGCCACTGAAATCCAGTGGTCCACCCCAAGGGCTGCCCCGGGTTCTGCAGGAACCATCTTCAGTACACAAAGATTAGAACCGTGCAAAACTTACTGAGGTGCCTTCTGCTTGAAAGATGGAAGGGAGATGATGATGGCTTGGTGGATGGTGGGTCATAGGAAAGATGGAAGGGAGATGATGATGGCTTGGTGGATGGTGGGTCATAGGAAAGATGGACGGGTGATGATGATGATGGCTTGGTGGATTGCGGGTCATAGGAAAGATGGACGGGTGATGATGATGATGGCTTGGTGGATTGCGGGTCATAGGAAAGATGGACGGGTGATGATGATGATGGCTTGGTGGATTGCGGGTCATAGGAAAGATGGACGGGTGATGATGATGATGGCTTGGTGGATTGCGGGTCATAGGAAAGATGGACGGGTGATGATGATGATGGCTTGGTGGAT
>NW_017308360.1:36889-40569 GCF_000935625.1 Nanorana parkeri | reverse complement strand
GGGGTCTTCAGGTTTTACAGCAGCTCTGAAGTGAGATTGTGTTCCAGGCTCAGGAATAGGTGAGTGTGGGTGCTGAGCAGGAATTGTGCGCTCCCTCATTCAGATGACAGCAGCGAGAATACAGAAGTATAATAGGATGAATGGAAGACAAATAGAAGGTGTTTTTATTGGATGAGAGAGATGTGGTCCCCTCATGGCTCAGGGTGGTCCTGTGCTCAGACTCTTCTTCTCCTCTTGCAGGGACACAGACCGGTGACTCTGATCGGCTTCAGTCTCGGCGCTCGAGTCATTTACTTTTGCCTGCAGGAACTGGCGCAGGAAGCAGGTAATCCCCCGCCATCCCTCAGATGCTGGTAGTCTGGATATAACGGCAGATAAGGCCGCTCGCTCCTCACCAAGGGACGGCACCGAGACCACTTCCTCCTGAAACACAAGCAAGATGAGTCAGCGGCAGAATGACTCCGTACAGGAAGTGATGCAAACTGTGCTAAAGTCACAAAGTGCGCTCTGCGTACCTTAAAGGGAACCTGTCCCTATTCAGGGCGAAGCAACTGGGTCACGTTTAGGCCTCATTCACACGGGAATCGGCCGGCATGTACAGCTCAGTGCTGCGTGCACGGCCGTATCGGGGCAGCTCCCTGTGCTCCCCCTGGGCATTGCCCACAGTTCAATCGCCTGCAGCGGAACGCACAGTACCGCAATGCATTCCATCGCAGTGCGACCAAATGACCGAGGACAAACGTGGGTCCTGAGGGTACGCAGGTTGAGAACCACTGATCTAAAAGAGAGCAAACAAGAGGCAGCTGTGTGCATCCGGTCGTTGCTTCTATAAGCCATACTTAGTAGACAGATAATACATAGATAGACCAATCAATCAATCCATCAGATGTCTGATCTATCTCAATGTCTGATTTCAGGCTCCGAGGGCATTATAGAGGATGTGGTGCTGCTGGGAGCCCCGGTGGAAGGAGACGTCAAGAGATGGAAACCGCTGACCCGCGTTGTAGCCGGACGGATTATTAACGGTTACTGCAGGTGTGTAAATCATTTCACCGACCCGGCAGATCAACGAGGGGGGTCTGTTTATAGACAATTTGCAGAGCCATTTACCCTACAAATCTGTGTGTATAGAGGCAGAAACGAACGTTCTTAATATGAGCCCTCAGGGGCAGGGCCCTCCTTACCATCTGGTCTTGAATTGTATTGTGATTGTAATGTCTCCCTTATATTGTACAGCGCTGCGCACACTGTTGGCGCTCTATCAGCGGCTGATGAGAAGAGAGAACAGAAGCGAGCAATTGCCGCGGCGGTAGTGTCCCATCTCTGGTCCCGCCGGCGGCGCTCCTCGTAGAGATTCCACTCGCCCCCCCCGCAATTTTCACTCGCCAATTGCGAGGGGGCGAGTTGAAATTTTGAGGCCTGCTGTATAGGAATAATAATAATTTTCACTGTAATACCAAATTATGGCCACTAGATGGCGCTAAGGAGCATGGGAAATAAGCATCTCCTGTGCTCCTCAGCTCCGTCTAGTGGCCATAATGCAGTATTACATGAAAAGAAAATACACCGAGAACGTTCGTCTTTGCCTCTAGTCACACAGGAGATGCACGGGGCGAGCGGCTCTGCAAATTGTTTATAATAATGAGAGGTGGGCCCGGCTTCACCCATATTTTCACCCGTCCCAAAGACACGTCCAGGTATTGGAGTGCTACACGCTCAGCACCCTCTTCCATTTTCTGCCAGGACCTGGCTGGGATCTGTAGTTCCACGGGGCAGCAATGCTTGACGAGGAGGTGTCTGAAATAAGAACTGTCTGTGTTGCCCATGGCAGTCAGGGTAACGGGAGCAGCACAGGCGGTTTTCGTTCAGGGTTAAGGACGTGAAATGGACAGGTTGCCTGCGTCCCGGTGCATTGTGGGTAATGTGAGAAGTAGACTGTGTGCGGATAGAAGACTGGGGGAATAAATATGTTCTGCGTGTGTCTCACCGCGTCGTGTCTTCCTGTGTGCGGCGGAGATGGAGGATGAATAATGCAGTAAACAATGACACTGATTACAGATGGCCGGGAATAGAATTGGGAGCCGCAGATAGCGGGGGAGGGGTACCAGCTTTATGTCACATGCCAACATTCCCAGCTCCAAGATTCTGTACTGGTACCAGTCTGTGTGATGGGGAATATCACCCGTTCCTGTACTGGTACCAGTCTGTGTGATGGGGGAATATCGCCCCTTCCTGTACTGGTACCAGTCTGTGTGATGGGGGAATATCGCCCCTTCCTGTACTGGTACCAGTCTGTGTAATGGGGGAATATCGCCCCTTCCTGTACTGGTACCAGTCTGTGTGAAGGGGGAATATTGCCCGTTCCTGTACTGGTACCAGTCTGTGTGATGGGGAATATCACCCCTTCCTGTACTGGTACCTGTCTGGGTGATGGGGGGAATATCACCCGTTCCTGTACTGGTACCAGTCTGTGTGATGGGGGAATATCGCCCCTTCCTGTACTGGTACCAGTCTGTGTGATGGGGGAATATCGCCCCTTCCTGTACTGGTACCAGTCTGTGTAATGGGGGAATATCGCCCCTTCCTGTACTGGTACCAGTCTGTGTGATGGGGGAATATCGCCCCTTCCTGTACTGGTACCAGTCTGTGTGAAGGGGGAATATTGCCCGTTCCTGTACTGGTACCAGTCTGTGTGATGGGGAATATCACCCCTTCCTGTACTGGTACCTGTCTGGGTGATGGGGGGAATATCACCCCTTCCTGTACTGGTACCAGTCTGTGTGATGGGGGAATATCACCCCTTCCTGTACTGGTACCAGTCTGCGTGATGGGGGAATATCGCTCTATTTCCCGGGCAGATGGCAATGCCGGCGATTTCCCTCTGTGTTTTGCTCTGACATTTCCCCCCGGGGGTTGTCACCACACTGACGAGTCTCATCCTGTCCTACAGAGGGGATTGGCTGCTGAGTTTCGTGTACAGAAGCTCCTCGGCGAAGCTGAATGTGGCCGGTCTACAGCCGGTGGGCCTGGATGATCGGAGAATGGTCAATGTGGACCTGTCATCGGTGGTAAGTGACCCTCATGGGTCTCCCTTTATCCCCAGAGGAAGTTTGGTAGAGTAAAGAGCTCCGGCTGTATGGTTTAGAGAGTCATGAGAGTAAAAAGGATCGTCAGTGCTGAACAAAGATGGCGCCTTCTGGAGAGAACCACATCATTTTGCATGCTGGCGCTGGGTCATTGGAGATGCTGGAGGCAAAAGAGTTCAGGGGTCACTGGAGACTGGAGATACCGGGGTCACTGCAGGCACAGGAAAGCTGGGGTCACTAGAAACAGGAACACTGGAGACACAGGAACACTGGGGTCACTGGAGAACCTCTGGTCACTGAAGACACAAGAACACTCGGGTCACTGGGGACACAGGAACACTGGGGTCACTTGAGACACAGGAACACTGGAGACACAGGAACACTGGGGTCACTGGAGACACAGGAACACTGGAGACACAGGAACACTGGGGTCACTGGAGAACCTCTGGTCACTGAAGACACAAGAACACTCGGGTCACTGGGGACACAGGAACACTGGGGTCACTTGAGACACAGGAACACTGGAGACACAGGAACACTGGGGTCACTGGAGACACAGGAACACTGGAGACACAGGAACACTGGGGTCACTGG
>NW_017308360.1:34153-36558 GCF_000935625.1 Nanorana parkeri | reverse complement strand
CTATTTCCCGGGCAGATGGCAATGCCGGCGATTTCCCTCTGTGTTTTGCTCTGACATTTCCCCCCGGGGGTTGTCACCACACTGACGAGTCTCATCCTGTCCTACAGAGGGGATTGGCTGCTGAGTTTCGTGTACAGAAGCTCCTCGGCGAAGCTGAATGTGGCCGGTCTACAGCCGGTGGGCCTGGATGATCGGAGAATGGTCAATGTGGACCTGTCATCGGTGGTAAGTGACCCTCATGGGTCTCCCTTTATCCCCAGAGGAAGTTTGGTAGAGTAAAGAGCTCCGGCTGTATGGTTTAGAGAGTCATGAGAGTAAAAAGGATCGTCAGTGCTGAACAAAGATGGCGCCTTCTGGAGAGAACCACATCATTTTGCATGCTGGCGCTGGGTCATTGGAGATGCTGGAGGCAAAAGAGTTCAGGGGTCACTGGAGACTGGAGATACCGGGGTCACTGCATCCGCTTCAGCTGCGGCGTCTCAGTATATCGCGAGCAGCTGTTTACTGAGCTTAGGGTGACGGGAGGACGCTAGTTTGTGTCCTCCCGTTACCCTAAGGAGAACTATGGGGGAAAGCCTTAACCCCATAGTTCTCCTTTAATTATAGATCCTTGCTTGTTTTCATAAATAGGAAAACTGTTATTTTAGCAGTATAAATATTCTGACAGGAACACTGGAGACACAGGAACACTGGGGTCACTGGAGAACCTCTGGTCACTGAAGACACAAGAACACTAGGGCCACTGGGGACACAGGAACACTGGGGTCACTGGAGACACAGCAACACTGGGGCCACTGGAGACACAGGAACACTGGGGTCACTGGAGACACAGGAACACTGGGGTCACTGGAGACACAGGAACACTGGGGTCACTGGAGACACAGGAACACTGGGGTCACTGGAGACACAGGAACACTGGGGTCACTGGAGACACAGGAACACTGGGGTCACTGGAGACACAGGAACACTGGGGTTGGGCACTGGGGGCACCGGAAACCTTGGGGCACTGGAGACACAGGAACACTGGGGTCACTGGAGACACAGGAACACTGGGGTCACTGGAGACACAGGAACACTGGGGCCACTGGAGACACAGGAACACTGGGGACACAGGAACACTGGAGACACAGGAACACTGGAGACACAGGAACAAAGGGGTCACTGGAGACACAGGAACACTGGGGTCACTGGAGACACAGGAACACTGGGGTCACTGGAGACACAGGAACACTGGGGTCACTGGAGACACAGGAACACTGGGGTCACTGGAGACACAGGAACACTGGGGTCACTGGAGACACAGGAACACTGGGGTCACTGGAGACACAGGAACACTGGGGTCACTGGAGACACAGGAACACTGGGGTCACTGGAGACACAGGAACACTGGGGTCACTGGAGACACAGGAACACTGGGGTCACTGGTGTCCCGATCTGGGTTCAGGCTCAGAGTCCAGCAGCTGAAGCAGCAGGCAAAGTTGTAGTCATACAGGCCGGGTTTGGTACACAAGCAGGCGGTAGTAGGCAGAAGCGTAGTCAGTGAACAAGCCGAGGTCAGGAGCCAAAGGTATCAGGTATGAAGTGGAAGATGATGAGAGTAGTCGGTGAATCAGCAGCCAAAGGTCGGTACACGGGTAGCCGTATGAGCAGATTGTATCACAGAGGGAGCAGGAAGCAAGATATTGGCAGGAGCACAATAATACGGCAAACAGGAAGTGCAGAGGCGGAGCTTAAATAGGAAGTTCAAGGGAGGAGCAAGGAGTTCAGAGTTCAGCAGAAACTAGGTTTACCTGAGGATTACACAGGAGATCAGACAAGGAGCTATCCAAGGTTCTGAGGTGGCTCAGCAGGTAGAACCAGCTACAGCAGAGGCCCCGGGTTCAGATCCGGTTCCTGACACCTGGAGACACGGGTGCACAGATAAGATTTTGCAACAAGAGAGACTGGAGAATGGGGCAGTCAAGTTAAGGTCTAGCAACGCACCGCTCGGATGCCGAACTGTGCGTCACTTAGCCATTGAAACCAGCGCCAATCAGGAGAACCTTTTCCCGATTGGCTGCATTCCTGGCACGCTGATCAAAACCTGGAAGTGTCGGTGGCCGTACGCCAGAGAGAGGAGACCCGGTGCTGGATCGTGGACCATTTTAGTCTAAACTCTGCTTTCCAAAATCTGTCAGAAAGAAATCTTTGCATGACGCCCCTGCTGAGGCGACTCCTATAGGCCGAGCAAAACGACTTCTTAAGTTAAAAGGTGTCAGCGGGTTATATCCGAGTGTTACATCAGAGGGGTCGGGTCCCTCTTTAATCCGCATGCTTTTCTGGGATGTCAGGAGCATTAGGGAACACGGAGAGGAGAGCCATGTTCCCAGCACTCCCCCCCCCCCTCTACCCTTCCCTCGGACACC
>NW_017308360.1:30988-34096 GCF_000935625.1 Nanorana parkeri | reverse complement strand
GAACACGGAGGAGAGACCCATGTTCCCCGCCCCCCCCCCCCCCATATCCTCTTCACTCGGAGCCCCCGCGGGGATCAGAAGATGAGATCCGTGTCTTGTGATACAATCACACTTAATTAATTGTAGATCCCTCTGCCGCACACTGCCGCTTTTACTCCTTCACAAGGCTCCGGGGTTAATCCGACATGGCCGCCTCTCACTGTGTGAATTCGTGTGTCAGCGAGGGGCCTTTTCTCAGGTCCTAATCCTTCAATAGAGCCGCACTCTGAACAGTGCACAGGCATGCAGAAGTGGCCTCTCGGCAGCTTAAAGTACCTGGAGTTTTCGACTTAACAATGTGCAGCAATCAAGTAGTCTTTGTTGTGAAACTTTTATTGTATTTATCAATGCGAATCCCCACTTTCCCCTAGCATGCCCCTCAACTCTTGGACGGCCTTGTCTGGCCCTGAAGAACCCCTTTACTAATGTATAGGCCCTCCTTCCTAACTGTACCCCAGACCAGGAGTGCTATCCTACCCAGGATGGCCCCACCTTTTGTAGAAAGTCCCTTTATTTTTTGCAGAAGCTCCCCCACCCTTTGAGAGCCCCTTTGACCCCTATAAAAGTCCCGACATCACTAGAAAGCCCCTTTCTTTCACTGCTGGAATGCCCCTGAACCCCTGAAAAAGCCCCTCCACCCTTGGAAAGACGCTTTTCATCCGTACAAAACCCCACCACCCCTTGCAAGCCCCTCGACCGTTGGAGGGTTGGAGGGCCCTGACTTTCGAGAAAGGCCCTCCACCCTGAAGGTCCTCCAGCCAATGATTACTGCCCTACCCTAGATGTCCCCACCACTCCTTGAAAGCTTCTTCACCTCTGCAAAAGCTTCTCCACATTTGGAAAGCCGTCCCCAAGAAAGTGCCTTTTGATCCTCCACTTTTGGAATGCCCCTCTACCCCTGAAAAAGCACACTCACCCTTGGAAAGCCATTTTCACCCCTGGCAAGCCCCTCAACCCTCGGAGGAACCCGACTCCCATAGATATCTCCACCATCCTTGGCAAGCCCCTCAACCCTCGGAGGAACCCGACTCCCATAGATATCTCCACCATCCTTGGCAAGTCCCTCAACCCTCGGAAGAACCCGACTCCCATAGATAACTCCACCATTCTTGGCAAGCCCCTCAACCCTCAGAGGAACCCGACTCCCATAGATATCTCCACCATCCTTGGCAAGCCCCTCAACCCTCGGAGGAACCCGACTCCCATAGATATCTCCACCATCCTTGGCAAGCCCCTCAACCCTTGGAAGGCACTGACACCCAAGAAAGGCTCTCCTCCCTAAAGGTCCTCCAGTCCAGGAGTGTTGCCCCACCCTGGATGTCCCCACCTGTCCTGAAAAGTTCCTTCAACTCTGCAAAAGCTCCTCTGTATTTAGAAATCCCCTCCTTCCCAAGAAAGTCCCTTTTGACCCCCCCAAAAAAAACCCTCAACCACTGTAAAGCCCCTCTCCTCTGCTGGATAGGCCCCCCGTTCAGTAGTGTTATCCCTCCCTGATATGCCCCTCCTTGTCTGCAATGGCATGGGCAGAACGGGCACATTCCGGTAGATTAGGGTAGTTTTGTCTCTCATAGGGACAATCTGACAATGGCCAATGACCCGGTCGTGTGCTGCACCCAACCTCCTAACGCTGCCACAGTACCAGGCAACCAGCATGAAGGCACGCAGTACTCAGTACACGGCACGGCTATCATATGCTGAAACAGACCAAGTCCAGTACCTCCTTCTCCCCCTAGGCCATGGCTTGTATTCCTGATAGACAGGTCAGCTTTACATGGAGCGCACTGCCAAAGGCCAATTTCCTTCATATACTTGCAGAGCGCTAAAGATTTCCCAGATGTTGCCACAAGTGACGTCAGATTCCCATCGAACACCGGCGGCCTGGCAGAAACTTTCCTCCCAGGATTCGTCTTCTAGCCAAATCCCGCCCTGGCCAAGATCTCCATCTTCTGAATGAATCCAACAACGGGGTTCCCTGAGCTCACTGCAACCCCACCCCCCAACCAATGGAGCAGAAGTGGGAGGTTGTGCATCATCGTCATGTGACAAGAGAGTGCAGTGCTCCCCCCCGCCCCCCTAAATCTAGCCACCAATTTCATATTAAGGTGAACAGACTGAACCCTGTGTAGCTCCAACATTTCATGCAGCGTCAGCCTTTGTTACTCTTAAAGGAGAACTATGCGGTGAGTGATTTTCACTCACTCACCTCATAGTTCGAGCCGATGTGTGACAATGAGACTGTCACATGTCGGCTTAATAGATCGGGAGGTGAGCGAACACATACCGTTGCTCGCTCACTTCTCGGTCCTGTCCCGGCAGAGAGCCGTGACTGTCACTCACAAATCCCTGCAGGGATTCCCCCCCCTCCGATCCTCCAGCGCTAACTGGCGGAATGGATGGGGAGGAGGCGGGTACAGCTGGCTCTGCCTCTAGATAGGAGGAGCCAGCTGTCACTCACGCAGCTGGGCGGATCCAGACAGTAATGTAGGGATCCGTCCCGGCTGCGGCGGTCTCAGTATACCATGAGCTGTAGCTCCCTATATACTGAGCTTAGGGTGACGGGAGGATGCTAGTATATGTCCCCCCGTGACCTTGTGGAGAACTACGGGGAAAAGCACTGACCCCATAGTTCTCCTTTAAAGTGTTTGAAGGGGGTAATTAATTTCCATGCGGACGAAGGAAGACCAGACGCCCGTCAATCATGGCAGCTGCGGAATGGAATGGTGCGCCGTGTTTTTAGAAGATCGTCGGTACGGGAAAACGCAGCTCGTCTTTTGGTCTCCTGGTGTGACGTGCGTGGAAGGGAAGTCGGGAAAGCGGACCATAGCGGGGTCAGCCGCCATTTTTCTAGCGCTCTTTAGAGATGGCCGGCTGCTCCTGGCACCACCCTCATTTTTCCTCCTCACTGGTTTTAGTAAATCAGCCGCGACGCCCCGGGTTCTATGTCTCCACTCGCTCCCTGTCAGCTCCGGAGACGGGAAAGGATGTGAAATATACATTCACCGCCTGCGGGCCCGGCTAGTGTGCGGACCCATCCACGCCAGTGAGACTGATGGGCCTGAGTCTGGCAGG
>NW_017308360.1:29629-30880 GCF_000935625.1 Nanorana parkeri | reverse complement strand
GCACCGCGAGGAGGGGCCGCCAGGTGAGGAGAATCGCGGGATGATGTGACACAGAAAAGCCATCGCCGTCCATCTGGGAGGTAACAGCCAAATGCACACACAACGCACTTTAAGACTGACGGCGCGCCAAGAGAGAGAGAGCGTCTCCCCGTCTGAGCACTTAGAAAGGTTTCCGAAAGTGCACCTGTCACTACGAATAAAGGTTTTCACATTCATGAGGGCCCGGGGGCCCCGGCTTGTGTTTTAACCCCCGAGTCCTGGGAATCACGGTTGAGGTTTTGCTGGATTTAATGTCAGAAGAATTACCGGAGATTCGTGAAATGCCAAAACACCATTAAAGGGGCGGCGACGTGTTATCGGAGAGGACGCTCAGATCACCGCGCTCGCTGTTCCATATTTAAAAGCCGAACTCCGTCTAGGTAACAGAGACGTACGAGAATATACTCCGCGCCATTTTGTTTGTAAGACTTCCTACCACCAACGTGTCCCTTCATCATCCAGCGCAGCACAGCGACCACCAACGTGTCCCTTCATCATCCAGCGCAGGACAGTGGCCGCAAACGTGTCCCTTCATCATCCAGCGCAGGACAGCGACCCCCAACGTGTCCCTTCATCATCCAGCGCAGGACAGCGACCACCGTGTCCCTTCATCATCCAGCGCACATCCACCAGCGCACGGCAGCCACCACCGTGTCCCTTCATCATCCAGCGCAGGACAGCGACCACCAACGTGTCCCTTCATCATCCAGCGCAGGACAGCGGCCAGCAAAGGGCAAAGCATTCACTTTGATGGCCCCCTACTGAACGTTGCTCCCTTGCTGCTGATCCATTCGGCCATCAGGAACAAAGAAGGATGACAGCATTTGCATTGTACAGGATGACAGGATGGGGGCGGGATCACGACCAGGGATCCAATCAGGAGCAGTCCAGTGCAATATATTCCTTTATATGATGGGATGTCCTCATTCTTCTGGGTTGCATGACATCTGGTATCATTCCCGGGGGTCTGTCATAACGCTGCCTGGACCCAGAGTACAACTGCACTGCATGAGCCCCATTCAGTGCAGGATGAAGGACCTCTCAACGCTACCGCCTGACGACCGGAGCTCCAATCTGCAGTTTTCCATCGCAGTAATTCCTCCTTGCTGCTGAATCTCATCCTTC
The DNA here is from genome assembly GCF_000935625.1 of Nanorana parkeri. Taxonomy (NCBI): domain Eukaryota; kingdom Metazoa; phylum Chordata; class Amphibia; order Anura; family Dicroglossidae; genus Nanorana; species Nanorana parkeri. The sequence continues at coordinate 29,716 of NW_017308360.1, read as the reverse complement.
TTCTGGGTCGCTGGTATCATTCCGCCCACTTCCTCTGAGCCCAGGCTGTCATAGACCCGCCCGCTGGTGTGGGGGGGGGGGGGTGCC
>NW_017308360.1:28651-29341 GCF_000935625.1 Nanorana parkeri | reverse complement strand
GTCCAAGCCCCCCCCCGTGGGGGGGGGGGGGGGGGGTGTCATCATGCTGTCCTGGACTCACAACTGCACTACATGAGCCCCATTCAGTGCAGGAGGAAGGACCACCCATCACCACCGCCTGAGGACCCGGAGCTCCAATATGAAGTCATGCACTGTAGTATTTCCTTCCTGCCGTTGGTTGGCATCATTCAAACCACTTCCTCTGAGCCCAGGCTGCCACGGACCCGCCCCCTGGGGGTGTGTCATCACACCGGCCTGGACTCACGCGAACCACATTCAGTGCAGCTCCTGCTCTGGTTTCCGGTCAGCGACTATAAGGACATAACACACCAATGAGTCTTCATATGAATGTGATTATATTTCACAGATACATTGTATATAATAATAATAACCGCCATGACAGCGCGGCGTGACGTTGGCGAATTCTCAGCATCTCCTGCAGCGCCGCAGCAGTTGACGCGTTCCGAGTCCTTGCAACATAAACTCCTTTCCGAATTTTGTTCTCAAAACGCGTTTTCCCGCGCAGGGTTTCCTCCCCCGCAGTGTTGTCGTCGAGTTCATTCCGAGGAAAAGGGAAAAATATCCTCAGCAGTTAATCAGCAACCAAGACTCCCCCCCTCCCGGTCCCCACTCTCCCCCTCCCCCCTCCGAAACTAATTACACCTTGAGGTTAGGGCGATGACCCGCTGT
>NW_017308360.1:24907-28641 GCF_000935625.1 Nanorana parkeri | reverse complement strand
CCCGCTGTCCTTTTCCCGGCCCTTCGGGAGGGGGAGGGGGCGTCACTGCGGCAGGTGCGTTCTGTGTTACGTATTCCGGGCTCAGAACGGGGCCCCGCGCGTCCTCCCCCTGTAATTAGCGCCGCACGCTTTTCCACGCCTTTTGTTTTTGCGCCTTTGAGCTGTTGATTTCCATTTGTGTACATTTTGTATACGTCTGGCGGCGCGGCATTGTCTCCCCGGCGACTTACCGCCGCGTCACTCTGTACCAGCCGACCGCGGAGCGCGGGAAACGACTTTTACGCCCCGGCTCACGCGGCGACATAATCAGATTCTTGCAGCAACCGAACCGGAATGGATCTCGCTGTGATTTTCTGGGTTTACGATTTAACCGTTTTCCTGCAAAAAGCTTTTTCATCCAAGGGAATCGGAATGCCATTGGTGTGAGAAGCCGTGGACGGAAGCTGCTAGGCGGAGGCGGGGTAGCGGAGCCCATGCGATAGATTAGGCAATCATTGCAGCTTGTATTAGAGATCAGTCTTCCGTTGCTGCCACATACTGTAGATGAGACCAGCGGGAGCCATCGGCTCGTCTTGTTTAGCGATTAATCAAACGGCAGTTTTAGGGGCGATTGGCTGAACCCCCAAAAGTCATTCAGTCTATTTATAAACAGGGCAAGGGGCCCTTCACCCTGCAAAACTCTGAGACCGTTCATTTTATGTGAATGGCAAATTTCAGGTTGAATGTACTGTGATCTAGTACTGTCTTATGGCCACTAGATGGAGCCGAGGAGCATAGGACATACATACTGTATTATGGCCACTAGATGGCGCCAAGGAGCATAGGTCATACATACTTATTATGGCCACTAGATGGAGCTGAGGGGCATAGGACATACATACTTATGGCCACTAGATGGCGCCGAGGAGCATAGGACATACATACTGTATTATGGCCACTAGATGGCGCCAAGGAGCATAGGTCATACATACTTATTATGGCCACTAGATGGAGCTGAGGGGCATAGGACATACATACTTATGGCCACTAGATGGCGCCGAGGAGCATAGGACATACATACTGTATTATGGCCACTAGATGGCGCCAAGGAGCATAGGTCATACATACTTATTATGGCCACTAGATGGAGCTGAGGGGCATAGGACATACATACTTATGGCCACTAGATGGCGCCGAGGAGCATAGGACATACATACTGTATTATGGCCACTAGATGGCGCCAAGGAGCATAGGTCATACATACTTATTATGGCCACTAGATGGAGCTGAGGGGCATAGGACATACATACTTATGGCCACTAGATGGCGCCGAGGAGCATAGGACATACATACTGTATTATGGCCACTAGATGGCGCCAAGGAGCATAGGTCATACATACTTATTATGGCCACTAGATGGAGCTGAGGGGCATAGGACATACATACTTATGGCCACTAGATGGCGCCGAGGAGCATAGGACATACATACTGTATTATGGCCACTAGATGGCGCCAAGGAGCATAGGTCATACATACTTATTATGGCCACTAGATGGAGCTGAGGGGCATAGGACATACATACTTATGGCCACTAGATGGCGCCGAGGAGCATAGGACATACATACTGTATTATGGCCACTAGATGGCGCCAAGGAGCATAGGTCATACATACTTATTATGGCCACTAGATGGAGCTGAGGGGCATAGGACATACATACTTATGGCCACTAGATGGCGCCGAGGAGCATAGGACATACATACTGTATTATGGCCACTAGATGGCGCCAAGGAGCATAGGTCATACATACTTATTATGGCCACTAGATGGAGCTGAGGGGCATAGGACATACATACTTATGGCCACTAGATGGCGCCGAGGAGCATAGGACATACATACTGTATTATGGCCACTAGATGGCGCCAAGGAGCATAGGTCATACATACTTATTATGGCCACTAGATGGAGCTGAGGGGCATAGGACATACATACTTATGGCCACTAGATGGCGCCGAGGAGCATAGGACATACATACTGTATTATGGCCACTAGATGGCGCCAAGGAGCATAGGTCATACATACTTATTATGGCCACTAGATGGAGCTGAGGGGCATAGGACATACATACTTATGGCCACTAGATGGCGCCGAGGAGCATAGGACATACATACTGTATTATGGCCACTAGATGGCGCCAAGGAGCATAGGTCATACATACTTATTATGGCCACTAGATGGAGCTGAGGGGCATAGGACATACATACTTATGGCCACTAGATGGCGCCGAGGAGCATAGGACATACATACTGTATTATGGCCACTAGATGGCGCCAAGGAGCATAGGTCATACATACTTATTATGGCCACTAGATGGAGCTGAGGGGCATAGGACATACATACTTATGGCCACTAGATGGCGCTGAGGGTCATCTTTGCTGGTCGAATGTATTGTGATGTAATACTGTATTATGGCCACTAGATGGAGCGGGGGAGCACAGGAATTACATTCTTCATAACTAGGCCCCATTGTGTCTTCTCTCGGCAGGTGAACGGACATCTGGACTACATGAAGCAGATGGACACGCTGCTCAAGGCGGTCGGAATTAAGACCAACGAGTGTCGCTATGAAGAGCAGAGCGGATTGCTCCGCCCCCTGGCCGGGGTCGCGGTGCACACACCTAGCGAGCGCGCAGCAGAGAAAGCGGACAGCGGGGAATGGTCCCCCTGGGACTGGGAGCCAGTGAGCGCAGCAGCCCAGCAAAATAGGACCGAGCCCCAAAATAGCCCCCCGGGGCCCCCACTCTCTGACCGCCCGGCGGGGCATCACCGCTGCACGTGTGTTCCTTCAGGGGAAGAGGACCTGTTGTGTACAGACTGCTCGAACAACAACGGGAAGGACTCGGGCTGTGCGTGTGCAAGCGCCGCGACTGACGGCGACACCAAAACATGAGACCGACAAGAGGGATGCAGAGCAACGCGCGTGTGCGCGCCCCAGATAATGTGATACTCAGACAGTCTGTGACCCACTTAGTTATCCTCACCGCGGGAGACTGCGAAACCAGGACACAAACAAGACGGCGCCGGGCCGCGCGTCACCGCCATTCCCGACACACAAAGAGGACCTGTCACTCACACACACTCCGGGGGGGGAGGGGCTATGCGTGATGTGTGTTCAGTTCTCGTGTCTGATCCCGAGGAGGGGAAAAAAAATGAAATCAGAGAATAAAGTCATTTCTGACCCCAAAACGGCGATCCGATAATTCCCAGGATCGCCATCTGTGAACTAGCCCCTCCCCCTCCAGCAAAAGCTGCCTTTTTTTAATCCACATTTTTTTAATACAAAAAACAAAATCTGGCGAAACCCGGAAAGAGATCGGCCCACAGAAAGACGCCGCTGGACCTCCCCCGGGGGCCGAACTCACGCCTGCGCAGTGCGCACGTGCGTCTGTATGTGCGCGGACGCTCGTTGGTAAGACGCATAGAAAGCGGCCATCTTTATGGCTCAGTGGGCGGAGTCATCAGAAGTTTCCCTTATTCCAAGAACGGTTATATCTGCTTATATTTTGCCTTCCCTCAGTCCTGGTGGAAGCAGTGGGAGGGGTTATGCAAATATAAAAATGCCTTGGTGGGTGTGTCCGGAGGAGCGGGCGTTGCTAGGCAGGATGTATTTGCATACAGACTGCCCACATGTGACGCTGAGCCTCCATGATTGACAGAACTGACATCCAATGAATGAAAGGGGCGGGGCCAGGGGCAG
>NW_017308360.1:16679-24889 GCF_000935625.1 Nanorana parkeri | reverse complement strand
GTCATCTCCATCCTGTTCCTCTTTATATACATTGTTACCAGGAACGTTTCCTGTTCAGCGCTTCCTGTTTCTCGGATTGTATTATGTCTATTTATGTGCCGACCAATAAAAACAAAGTAAACCGACGAATGTCATTCAGTTCCTGACACCGAACACGCACAACGCATTATCTGAGAGAGTGGGAGGAGCCAGACCTATCACATACTTGTAATTGTTGTTACAATCTTGCTGACCCATACTGGGATTATTACTCGTGTACAGATTTAATGACGGCTCCCTCTAGTGGATGTGATCGGCAGCCTGATAGAAAGTTTCAGCCAACTCAGACCTGAGCCCATAGACGGCTGAGAGAGAGGAACGGGAAAACGCAGTCACTATGCAGCCAAAACAGGAGGCGGAGCCCGGCTGTGCCATAATGAAATCCGGCTTCCACTTCCATCCCGACAGACTCTGCACAGGAAACTATCATAACAATTCACATCGGGGCCCGGAAGACCCCACCCACTACAGGAGGGGGCGGAGACAAGACCAGTCACCCTGCACAAGAAGAGAGAGCAGCAGTGGCCGGTCTTTATTACAGGAGGGGGCGGAGACAAGACCAGTCACCCTGCACAAGAAGAGAGAGCAGCAGTGGCCGGTCTTTATTACAGGAGGGGGCGGAGACAAGACCAGTCACCCTGCACAAGGAGAGAGAGAGAGCAGCAGTGAGCGGTCTTTATTGCAGGAGGGGGCGGAGACAAGACCAGTCACCCTGCACAAGAAGAGAGAGCAGCAGTGGCCGGTCTTTATTACAGGAGGGGGCGGAGACAAGACCAGTCACCCTGCACAAGGAGAGAGAGCAGCAGTGAGCGGTCTTTATTACAGGAGGGGGCGGAGACAAGACCAGTCACCCTGCACAAGGAGAGATTAGCAGTGAGCGGTCTTTATTACAGGAAGCTCCAAGTTTTGCACAGATCTGGAAGAACACGTATGACTCTTGTATGAGGACAATGTCGGCTGATCCCGGAGTTCAGCTGTAACACGTATGCACATTGATCATACAATGTACATTGAGGCGACGGCGTTCCTATAAACACGTAACAATATACAATTCTAGAGTTCCTGGGTATAGCCCCTCCCCCATGTGCGGCCATTGTTGCCCCCTCTCTATCAGTAGACTACGAGGAGTACCTGTCACATGTCCGATGATCCCGCTCCCCGTCTATCGGAGAAAAGATGGCGCCGGCGCTCCTTCCTCTTCTGCAATGAAATGTAACAAATATCATTAAAGGGAAAACCAGCCAATCAAATCTCAGATCAGATACAAAGCCGAGCGCCGGGCACAGAGCCCCCCGTGTCACCCGTGTGCAGAAAACCTGGAGCGTGTTTTATTGTTGCTGCACATGGGAGGGCAGGGAAATGGTGGGAGAGAGGGTGGGGCATGGTGGGGGAAGGGGGGTAGGGATTGGAGAGGATGGGGAATGGTGGGAGGGAAAGTGGGTAGGGATTGGAGGGGGTAGGGAATGGTGGGAGGGAGAGTGGTTGGGGGAAAGGGGGTAGGGATTGGAGAGGATGGGGAATGGTGGGAGGGAAAGTGGGTAGGGATTGGAGGGGGTAGGGAATGGTGGGAGGGAGAGTGGTTGGGGGAAAGGGGGTAGGGATTGGAGAGGATGGGGAATGGTGGGAGGGAAAGTGGGTAGGGATTGGAGGGGGTAGGGAATGGTGGGAGGGAGAGTGGTTGGGGGAAAGGGGGTAGGGATTGGAGAGGATGGGGAATGGTGGGAGGGAAAGTGGGTAGGGATTGGAGGGGGTAGGGAATGGTGGGAGGGAGAGTGGTTGGGGGAAAGGGGGTAGGGATTGGAGAGGATGGGGAATGGTGGGAGGGAAAGTGGGTAGGGATTGGAGGGGGTAGGGAATGGTGGGAGGGAGAGTGGTTGGGGGAAAGGGGGTAGGGATTGGAGAGGATGGGGAATGGTGGGAGGGAAAGTGGGTAGGGATTGGAGGGGGTAGGGAATGGTGGGAGGGAGAGTGGTTGGGGGAAAGGGGGTAGGGATTGGAGAGGATGGGGAATGGTGGGAGGGAAAGTGGGTAGGGATTGGAGGGGGTAGGGAATGGTGGGAGGGAGAGTGGTTGGGGGAAAGGGGGTAGGGATTGGAGAGGATGGGGAATGGTGGGAGGGAAAGTGGGTAGGGATTGGAGGGGGTAGGGAATGGTGGGAGGGAGAGTGGTTGGGGGAAAGGGGGTAGGGATTGGAGAGGATGGGGAATGGTGGGAGGGAAAGTGGGTAGGGATTGGAGGGGGTAGGGAATGGTGGGAGGGAGAGTGGTTGGGGGAAAGGGGGTAGGGATTGGAGAGGATGGGGAATGGTGGGAGGGAAAGTGGGTAGGGATTGGAGGGGGTAGGGAATGGTGGGAGGGAGAGTGGTTGGGGGAAAGGGGGTAGGGATTGGAGAGGATGGGGAATGGTGGGAGGGAAAGTGGGTAGGGATTGGAGGGGGTAGGGAATGGTGGGAGGGAGAGTGGTTGGGGGAAAGGGGGTAGGGATTGGAGAGGATGGGGAATGGTGGGAGGGAAAGTGGGTAGGGATTGGAGGGGGTAGGGAATGGTGGGAGGGAGAGTGGTTGGGGGAAAGGGGGTAGGGATTGGAGAGGATGGGGAATGGTGGGAGGGAAAGTGGGTAGGGATTGGAGGGGGTAGGGAATGGTGGGAGGGAGAGTGGTTGGGGGAAAGGGGGTAGGGATTGGAGTGGGTGGGGCATGGTGGGGGAAAGGGGGTAGGCATTGGTGGGGGTGGGGCAATGAAAAGTGTGGAATGCTTTATAAACCTATACACATAGTCACATGATTGAATGAATACAATGTATCTGAACCCTCACAATGGGCGTCTCTCGGTCGCTCCCTCTGCTCTGCGGGAAATGGTTTGTTCCTCAATAACCACAAATCCGCTCCGGGTGCACCAAACCCAGATATTACCTTGTAGTAGTAGCAGTGACATCATCACTGTGCTGCCGGGGGGCGGAGACACGACCGGTCACATGGAGAGCAGTGGGAGGAGTTCGGCTTAATTATCTTTTCAGACGTAGTTTTCCGTATTTTCAATCTTCAGCTTCCGCGATACGAATTCTCGGTGATCCCCGGAAGGTGCCGATCACCACGCGGTGTGAGCCGGGCCCCTCGCCGCCACTGGCTCGGAGAGACCGGGGGGCCAATCACATCATTGCACTCGGGATGGAGTTCACATTAGGCCTGAACTTCACCCAAATCAGGGAAGCAGCTGATCAGATCATACGTATTGATTACCTGTCGTTTTCCGCCGAGCTGACGTTGTCACCGGGCTCCGCGTCTCCCCCCAACGCTTCCCACCCCGATATTATGTATCTTCTTATACCTTCCACACAGCACTCGCCTCCCGCCGGAAAGTGTGCGCTACACAGGGACAGCCACGGGGGACGCACACTGCCCAGCCAATCACAAGACTCCTCCTCTGATGTGACCCGCTGCACATCTGGGGGCACCTCACAATGTACACACAAGCTCCGCCCCTTTTTAAAAAGCCATCATAAGCATTCCCTCAGTCTCCCCTCCCCCAGTGATCAGTCTCCCCTCCCCCAGTGATCAGTCTGCTGCAGGCAGGAGGAAGCATGTCCTCAGTCTCCCCTCCCCCCAGTGATCAGTCTGCTGCAGTCAGGAGGAAGCATTTCCTAAGTCTCCTCTCCCCCAGTGATCAGTCTGTAACATTGTATCCAGTCACAAGGTGAGAGGCTGCAGCAGGGGGCTGATCTGTGTCAGACATTTGTGTGTGAACAAGCAACAATTACCCCACCGGAATCAGAACTTCCTGTCACTTTTCGGGGGTTCGGCTGCAATGAAACGTTGATTCTGATGCGACCCAATCACGTCAGATCCGGGTTCTGGTTCTTTATACACTTTATTAATAAATTATAAAGGCGTCACATCAGATATTCACATAGCGTCCAAAAATAATAAGAGGCGTGTCCTTTAAAGGTGGTGGGAGGGGCTATGCAAATAACTCCTTCCTGCCAAATCATGACCAGCTCTGTATCCAGACACCTGCCAGCATGGAGCAGGGACCCGGCTCAGGACCGAGATGGCGGTCATGTGACCTGTCTATGGGCTGGTGTGGGGCAAAGCAGCCATTAAAGGGGACCTGTCCTGTTTTTGCTGTCCTCCCCCCAGCAAAAAGTAATAATAAATAGTAAATAAAGTGGCTTACAGGCCCAGGCGGGGGGCGCTGTTGGAGTTGCGCACCGACAGGGAGATGACCCGGGAGCGCCGGCAGCACGGCAGGTACTTCCCCATGGCCCGCTTGAAGTCCCTCATGAAGAGCGGGTAGATGATGGGGTTCATGGTGCTGTTGCAGTAGCCCAGCCAGGTCAGCACGTCGAAGAGCCCGGGGGGGACGCAGTCGCAGACCGCCTGCGGGGGCACAAGAGAGGAAAGGAGCGTCAGCGCGGCGGAACAGGAGCAGCGCAGGGAAAAATGGCGGGAAATCAAAACCGAGACCTACAGAGCCAGGCCGACCCTGATCCACATTCACGGCTCCTACCCGGGGCCCCGCCCCCCAAGGACAAAGGATTCCCAGAGCACCATGGACACAGAAACTGTTTGCTTTCAGGCTCTCTCTCTCAGATTAAAACCTTACATGGCAGGAAAGGGGGAGGAGTCACTGCTATGAAGGGGGGGAGACAATGCTCATCAAAAGGAGGAGATATTGATAAAAAAGGGGGAGGAGACACTGCTCTGGAAAGGGGGAGGAGACACTGCTCTGGAAAGAGAGGGGTCACTGCTCTGCAGGGGGAGGAGACACAATTCTAGAAGGGAAGGGGCCACTGCTCTGCAAGGGGGAGGAGAATGCTCTGGAATGGGAGGGGTCAATGCTCTGCAGGGGGAGGAGACACTGTTCTAGAAGGGAAGGGGTCACTGCTCTGGAAAGAGAGGGGTCACTGCTCTGCAGGGGGAGGAGACACAATTCTAGAAGGGAAGGGGCCACTGCTCTGCAAGGGGGAGGAGAATGCTCTGGAATGGGAGGGGTCACTGCTCTAGAAGGGGGAGGAGACACTGCTCTAGAAGGGAAGGGGTCACTGCTCTGCGAGGGGGAGGAGACACAATTCTAGAAGGGAAGGGGCCACTGCTCTGCGAGGGGGAGGAGAATGCTCTGGAATGGGAGGGGTCACTGCTCTAGAAGGGGGAGGAGACACTGCTCTAGAAGGGAAGGGGTCACTGCTCTGGAAAGGGGGAGGAGACACTGCTCTGGAAAGAGAGGGGTCACTGCTCTGCAAGGGGGAGGAGACACTGTTCTAGAAGGGAAGGGGTCACTGCTCTGGAAGGGGGAGGAGAACTATAGACTGAACAGAAGCTGTTTGCTTTCCGACTGTCTCTGTCAGATTGAAACCTTATATGGCTATAGCTGACCAGGCAGGGAGGGGGTGGTGTCACTGCTCTGGAGGGGGAGGAGACACTGCTCTGCAAAGGGGGAGGAGACACTGCTCTGCAAAGGGGGAGGAGACACTGCTCTGACTTGTAGAGCACTATGGACACAGCAGAAGCTGTTTGCTTTCAGACTCTCTCTCTCAGATTAAAACTTCATACAGCTGTGGAGAGGCAGCCGAGCCACAGACACCACGGGGAGGCCCCACACGGAACTCAGACCAATAGGCTCCACCCACATTAAAAGCATGGCTCCGGGTTCGCTCACCTGGACAACGTTGGCCACGAAGAAGGGCAGCCACGCCACGAAGAACATGCCCAGCAGGATGCCCAGGGTCAGGCTGGCTTTCAGGGCCTTCTTGCTGTGTTTGGTGACAAACTTTCGGCTCTCGGTGGCGGGAAGGGTGAGAACCTGTGAGAGAGAGAAGCAGACGGGTGAGAGGAGGGCGGAGCAAATTGTAGGAGGCGGAGCTAATTGTAGGAGGCGGAGCACAGAACACAAATTCAGCCTAATCCCTTCCTCCCCCAGACTCTGTCTTCCCAACGTTGGTCCTCTCTCCCGTTGTCATGACTTTCCTGAGTCCCCGCCCACTTTTTGCGGCAGTCATTACACGTGATCTGCACACACACACGTGGAGCGCCCGTGTATTGGCTGTACCATGGCAGCCGTGCACAGCGCAGCACACAGCATCCTCAGCAAGCAGGGAATGTATTCCAACCTGTTTGTTAAGCTGAGCCAGAGCCCTAGTAATGGCTGCGAGGAGGGGGGAGGAGTCAGGAATGCAGGTGGGAGGGGCTGTGAACATTGGCCCAGAAGTCAGATCTCCCCCAATCCGATCGCTGAACATTGGCCGTGAGAAGAGCCGGGTGTTCTATCGAAAGCTCCAACCTATCGAGTTCTCCAACTGCCTGACTTCCGGTTTCTTATTAGCGGATGGGGGAGCCGCGGCGTCATTGTGCGCTCAGCGTTCATCGCCGGGGGGAAACGACCATCTGTCCGAAACTCACGCTCGGCTGACTCTGCCAAACCGGACCGAGCCAACGACCCGTCCAATGGTAACGCTGCACGGGGGAGGGGCCGAGGAACATCTGTACCGTTCGACTGGAAGTAGCCGATGATGTGACTCTGTGATTTCATAGACCGGTCCGAGCATCAGATAACACAATCAGCATCCCTGCTTAACGACTGCCGAGATAAGATCGGTCAGCCCAGAGGTGCCAGGAGGCATCCAGTCACATGGGGCGATGATGTCATGTCTGGGGGCAGCACTAATTTAAATGACTGTGCCTGGGCCAAGAGCTCCAATCTGGAAGAACTATGTCATCAGACTGCTGCAGGCAGGAGGAAGCATTTCCTCAGTCTCCCTTCCCCCCGGTGATCAGTCTGCTGCAGGCAGGACGAAGCATTTCCTTAGTCTCCCCTCCCCCCGGTGATCAGTCTGCTGCATCGCAAAACACAGATCTGCATTGAAGTCCATGGAGGCCGCTCGCACGTTGTGCGTTGCGGTTTTGATCTCGTAGACATTTCTGCGCACTGAGAGCCGCACACAGCTAAACCGCGCAAAACAAAAACCGCGTGATAACCGCTCAGGAGGTGAATCTCCTCGGTGTGCGCCGGGGGGGGGAGGGGGTGCAGAAGTTCCTTTCACTGCTCCCGGACCTCGTCTGGTGCCAGAAAACCTCCACGTCGCCATCGCTTTTTGTGTATACAATGTATTCGGCTCACGGATGAGGATTCAAAACTCCAAAAAACAAAGAAAAGCCGAAAAAGAAACAAAAACTAAATACCGGAGCCGGGGCGGCGCAGGACGCACGCCATGTAAACGCGGCTCCTCCCGGCTGATATCCGGAGTTACAGAGCGCGACCACATGGCGGCTCCCGTCACATGACGCTCATCTAGGTAAAAGTTTACAGAGACTGAATGCCAAGGCCAGACAGTGTTTTCGGTGGCGGTGGTGGCAGTGTTGGTTGTGGTGGTGACGACAATGTTGGTGGCAGTGTTGGCGGTGGTGGCAGTGTTGGTTGTGCCGGCAGTGGTTGTGGTGGTGCCTGCAGTGGTTGTGGTGGTGGTGGCAGCAGTGTTGGGGGTGGTTGTTGTGTTGGTGGTGGTGGTGGCAGCAGTGTTGGTGGTGGTGGTGGGGGCAGTGTTGGCGCTTGTTGTGGTGGCAGCAGTGTTGGTGGTTGTTGTGGCAGTTTTGGGGGTGGTTGTTGTGTTGGTGGTGGTTGTTGTGGCGGCAGTGTTGGCGCTTGTGGTGGTGGCGGCAGTGTTGGCGCTTGTGGTGGTGGCAGCAGTGTTGGTGGTTGTTCTGTTGGTGGTCGTGGCAGCAGTGTTGGTGGTTGTGGTGGCGGCAACAGAGTTGGTGGTTGTTGTGGTGGCAGTGGCGTTGGTGGTGGCAGCAGTGTTGGCGGTGGCAGTGGTTGTGATAGCAGTGTTGGTGGCAGTGTTGGCGGTGGTGGCGGCAGTGTTGGCTGCAGCGGTGGTGATGGTGGCAGTGGTTGTGATAGCGGTGTTGGCGGTGGGGGCGGCAGTGTTGGCGGTGGTGGTGGCAGTGTTGGCCTCAGCGGTGTTGGTGGTGGCTCTAGAAGGGAAGACTGCGTTGGCGGTGGTGGCGGCAGTGTTGGCGGTGGTGGTGGCAGTGTTGGCCTCAGCGGTGTTGGTGGTGGCAGTGGTTGTGATAGCAGTGTTGGCGGTGGTGGCGGCAGTGTTGGCGGTGGTGGTGGCAGTGTTGGCCTCAGCGGTGTTGGTGGTGGCAGTGGTTGTGATAGCAGTGTTGGCGGTGGTGG
>NW_017308360.1:12859-16539 GCF_000935625.1 Nanorana parkeri | reverse complement strand
GTGAGAAAAACGGAAGAATTTGGCGAATCGGAAGAAAGGAATTTTCTTTGGAAACAAAACAAAAACATTGAAAAATAAAAAAATGTGTCACCAGAAAGTAGAAATCCTGCCGCAGCGGAAACTCGGAGGCGTCCGTGACGCTCTGTGACCGACTTTCACTCAACATTCACACGATGACTCAATCGCTGTCCTTGATTGCACCAGGAAGATTCACCGAGAGTGAATGTCGGCTTCCTTATACAAACAAAGTCACATGACATGGAGGACATTGTTGTTGTTGTTTTTTTTAATCTATTGTGTGAATTTTTTGCGTTCTTTGAGGGTTTTTCCCATTTTTGGGTATTTGATGATTTGCGTTTTGTCTCTTCACATTTTTATGACTTTTCACGCTATTTTTTTTTTTCTGTGATAACAACGAGGGGCCATTTTTCGGCATCAGATCCAGCAAAAGAGGTTTCGGTGACCCTCATGGGACATTTAGGCCTTGTTCACACCAAATGCAGAGCAGATGCGCTCAGGTTTCTGCACACGCAGTGCAGTGGGTTGTGCCGCGTTTTTAGACGCGTTTTGGATGCGTTTAGGGCCGGTTTTCGGTTTAAAGTTTAACATGGGCTTCCAGGCACTTGCATGCGTTTTTGATGCGTTCCAGACCAGATCCAGAGCAGGTAAAATAGGGCTTGCCGCAGTTTTTTCACCTGCTCTGGATCTGGTCTGGATCCGCACGCTGCGATGTGAACTGGAGGTCAAAATACCATAGGAATACATTGGACGCAGTTTTGATCCGGTCTGCACCTGCTCCGGTCCGGATCTGCTCCGCGCTTGGTGTGAACAAGGCCTTAAGGCCCCCCCACCCAGGCCCGGCGCTATCGCAAGGCAAGTCAGGCGGCCGCCTGAGGGCGCTGCAGGGTGAGGGCGGAAAAAACAGGGCATTTTGACTCGTACTCGTCAAAATGCCCCGATGCCTGCGCTATGTTTTTTTTTTTCCACTTACCTTCGGCGCGGGAGAGCAACGGCGAGTCAGCGCTGGTCCGGTGGGAGGAGCTCCAGGTGGGGTCCTAAATTGCGCAAAAATGCAACTTTGCCTGTGTGGGCACAAATCCTTGCACCGGCCCTGCCCCCACCCCTTACCCAAAAGGAAAACAAACCCGTAACGTAACTTTTTTCCTACAAGATCCGACACATTTTCACCAAACTCTGAAGATTTTTGACCAAATGTCAGGAAAAAAAAGAAAACCCTCAAATTTCGCTGGTCTCCGGTACGGAGCCGATCATCGCTCGCAGGGCTAGTCACTAAAAAGGGGTGAAGGGTTTGGAGGAGGCTGGAGAAGTGACCCATCTAGGACACCGTAGCCGATTCGCAAACATTCTCCAGTTCCAGCTATGTTGTCCTAGAGCAGGGGTAGCCAAACTCCGCCCCTCCAGCTGTGGGGTGGAACTACAAATCCCATGATGCATCTCTCTGCGGGAGTAGGGGTAGCCAGACTCCGGCCCTCCAGCTGCGGTGACACTACAAATCCCATGATGCATCTCTCTGCGGGAGTAGGGGTAGCCAAACTCCGGCCCTCCAGCTGTGGGGTGGAACTACAAATCCCATGATGCATCTCTCTGCAAGAGTAGGGGTAGCCAAACTCCGCCCCTCCCAGCTGTGGGGTGGAACTACAAATCCCATGATGCATCTCTCTGCGGGAGTAGGGGTAGCCAGACTCCGCCCCTCCAGCTGTGGGGTGGAACTACAAATCCCACGATGCATCTCTCTCCGGGAGTAGGGGTAGCCAAACTCCGCTCCTCCAGCTGTGGGGGTGGAACTACAAATCCCACGATGCATCTCTCTCCGTGAGTAGGGGGTAGCCAGACTCCGCCCCTCCAGCTGTGGGGTTGAACTACAAATCCCATGATGCATCTCTCTCCGGGAGTAGGGGTAGCCAAACTCCGCTCCTCCAGCTGTGGGGGTGGAACTACAAATCCCATGATGCATCTCTCTGCGGGAGTAGGGGTAGCCAGACTCCGCCCCTCCAGCTGTGGGGGTGGAACTACAAATCCCATGATGCATCTCTCTGCGGGAGTAGGGGTAGCCAGACTCCGCCCCTCCAGCTGTGGGGGTGGAACTACAAATCCCACGATGCATCTCTCTCCGGGAGTCGTGGCTGTGAGAACCTTGCAATGCCTCATGGGATTTGTAGTTCCGCCGCAGCTGGAGGGCGGAGTTTCGTTACCCCCTGATCTAGGACAACTTCGCCGAACTAGACAGTGAGCTGAATGGGAGAATGTTTCCGAATCGGCTATGGTGTCCTAGACGGGTCACTTCTCCAAACCCTTCACCCCCTTTAGTGACCGGCCCCGGTGAGTGAAATAAAAGGCGCTTGGGGCAACCAGTGGCCCCCCCATAAAGGGCCGACTCCACGGAACGTTTTGCCTTCTACAAGTGACGCCCCGTCAAGACCTTTTCATAAGATTTCGACCGTCACTCACCTGCGTGTGGTCTCCAGAAGTAGTGGGCATGCTGGTGGTCAGAGAGGCCACCTGGACGGCTTGCTTCCTGGCCGCCAGCAAGATGCGGCTGTAGGTAAAGGAAATGGCGGCCGAGGGCAGGAAGAAGGTCAAGCAGGAAGCGATCAGGGCGTACGGCAGACTGACGGTGAGCCGGCACTGCTTCTCCCCCGTCGAGTTCGAGGACGGCGCCTCCAAGTTCTGCTCGTGCCACCCCATCTCGATGGGCAGGAAGGAGGCCAGCGCCGCCAGGGTCCAGGTGGCCAGGATCAGGCCCACGGCCCGGCAGGACGTCATGCGGAGCTTGTACTTGAGCGGCGAGATGATGAGCAGGTAGCGGTCCAGGCTGATGACGCAGAGGTTGAGGATGGAGGCGCTGCAGCACATGACGTCGAAGGAGTGCCAGACGCAGCAGAAGACGGCGTCCAGGACCCAGCGGCCGTAGAGCTCGTTGAGCATGGCCGGCGGCATCACCACCAGGCCCACCATGAGGTCCGACATGAAGAGGGACACCAAGAAGTAGTTTGAAGTGTTCCGCAGGGACCTTTGGGTGAAGATGAGCAGGATGAGGAGAGAGTTGCCCGCGGCGGTCAGGAGGACGATGAAGCTCAAGAAGGCGGCGATCCACACCCGCCCCCCGTCCGGCCAGGCGCCGCGGACCTCTCGGCCATCCGGCTCTTCACCGGCGAGTTGAGCCATGAAGGATTTTCCTACTCGGAAGAGACCATTGTTGCTTTCTTCTCCTGGACCGATGTCTCCTCCGCTCCATGTACCCTAACCCTTGGCTCTCATGCCCTATCCCGCCGGGCCGGCGCTCACCGTCTCCGCTCCTCCATTCACTTAGTTGCCTTGCGCTGCACTTCTCTGGTCCCCGGTGTCAGCTCTGCGTCCTCCGGCGGCGTTCTCCCCGGCATGTGATAACGCTCCTCGGCAGCTCCTCTTCCCCATCGTTGGCTCTCAGTTCTGTGTCTTTCTTCAGTTTATTCCGCTTCCCCTCCCCGGTGTCACTTCTCCCCTCGCCATCCTTCCACCGTGACTCTCGCCGCCGGCAGCAGCAGCAGCTCGATGGGATTCGGATCAGACACAAAGCGTTTCCTGGAAACGGGAAAAACGTGGAAGTCAAACGCAGAACGAGGAGCCGCCGGGAGCCGGGCGACTGACAGAGAGATTATGAGTATCAGAATGACGCCTAC
>NW_017308360.1:9898-11054 GCF_000935625.1 Nanorana parkeri | reverse complement strand
GGGGACATTAGAGTGTAAGCTCCTCTGTACAGAGACTGATGTGACTGGGGGGGGGGGGACATTAGAGTGTAAGCTCCTCTGTACAGAGACTGATGTGACTGTGGGGGGGAGGGGACATTAGAGTGTAAGCTCCTCTGTACAGAGACTGATGTGACTGGGGGGGAGGGGACATTAGAGTGTAAGCTCCTCTGTACAGAGACTGATGTGACTGTGGGCGGGGGGACATTAGAGTGTAAGCTCCTCTGTACAGAGACTGATGTGACTGGCTCAGTGATCTCTGTACAGCGCTGCGGTATATGTCAGAGCTTTATAAATATGTTGCATCATGATATAGATAACGATGTTATCTATAGCAAACGGGCAATTGTGACCATACGGGGCAGCAAAGGGGAAATTGTGACCATACGGGGCAGCAAATGGGTAATTGTGACCATACGGGGCAGCAAACGGGCAATTGTGACCATACGGGGCAGCAAATGGGCAATTGTGACCATACGGGGCAGCAAACGGGTAATTGTGACCATATGGGGCAGCAAAGGGGCAATTGTGACCATATGGGGCAATTGTGACCATACGGGGCAGCAAACGGGCAATTGTGACCATACGGGGCAGCAAATGGGCAATTGTGACCATACGGGGCTCAGATTGTAGGAGAATACATCGGGTGTTACATTGTATGTGATTGAAGACGGGATATACAATCTTCTCGGATTCGGGTGATTTTGGGGGCAGAGATCCGGATTCCGCCGGACTGGCTGTACACGGGGGGGACCCGGAGCCGACGTTCCATTATATACATCTGAGGACCCCGGAATGATTGGGATGGCGGCTCGTTATGAAGTAACATTTAATGATACATAAAGGGGATAAGTGCCCCGGGGGGAGGGGCAATACTGATCTCATGTACACGCCGGGTCTCACGCGCGGCACAGAACATACCCGAATAATGACCGTGGCGGAGCCGCACAATGAGATCTAATTATTACCAGGCACTTCACACGCCATTATCTGCCGCTGCGCTAATACCCTCTCATCCCCCTCCCCCGCTCCGAGCGCCGACAATCACCCATCGAACGCCGCGCTGGAATCATTGTCTTCCAGGGAGAGAGACCTTGGGCCCGGCACGACTCATCTGCTGCACAGACAATAATAAATG
>NW_017308360.1:8112-9154 GCF_000935625.1 Nanorana parkeri | reverse complement strand
GTGACTGGCTCAGTGTTCTCTGTACAGCACTATGGTATATGGCAGAGCTGAGTGCTGGGGAGGACACATGTACCCCCATAGTGAGGTATGAGCTGGGTGTATACAGTATATATCAGTGGTGTGTTTGGTGGGTGTAGTTCCGCGGTGGGGACACTAGGTGGCGCAATCTTCATTGCAGTTTGTATATTGGACACTAATTCCCATGACTGGCAGCAGGTGATGGGGGCTGAGGGGATTAGGTGTTCGGGCTGCATCCTGGGGAGGTAATTATAAGGGCGCTAATCCCTGGCTCTTTACCTGGAGCCCTCCACATCCGCCCCGCACACTATTCTATGTCATGGAAATTGATGATTGAATAAAATAAGACACCAAATACTCCGCCACTGCCTCTGGATCCCCACAACCCAACAGGACGACCTCCGTCCACTCAACTCGTATTGAGGTCAAGGTCATGTGTCCGCCATCCGGTGCTGAGTAATCTGCAGTGGAAATTGTGTGACTTTCTCTTCATATCTGAAACCCCCCATGCACACTTTCACATAAGTATGACTGACACCCCGGTATCCTGCGATAGCACCACCTGCAACACCCTCTGCAACTTTTTCTATGGCTACCCCCCCCCCCCCCCCCCCCCCCTCCACTCAACTCGTATTGAGGTCAAGGTCATGTGTCCGCCATCCGGTGCTGAGTAATCTGCAGTGGAAATTGTGTGACTTTCTCTTCATATCTGAAACCCCCCATGCACACTTTCACATAAGTATGACTGACACCCCGGTATCCTGCGATAGCACCACCTGCAACACCCTCTGCAACTTTTTCTATGGCTACCCCCCCCCCTCCCCCCACTCCTACTTCATATCTCTTGGAGATATGAGGTCGTTATAGAGGTTATATAGAAGTGGAAGGGTGTGATGTAGTGGTGTGGCGGAGGGGTGTGGTGTAGTGGTGTAGCAGAGGGGTGTGGTGGAGGGGTGTAGTGGTGTAGCAGAGGGGTGTGGCGGAGGGGTGTGGTGGTGTAGAAGGGGGGAGTAGAGGAGGGGGG
>NW_017308360.1:3871-7366 GCF_000935625.1 Nanorana parkeri | reverse complement strand
AGGAGGGAGCGCTGCCTGCTGTCAGGATGGCCGAGCGGGGAGGTGAGCGGAGGATCGGTAAATATTTGTGATCCTCTGTGCAGGACAAACACTTTGTTTGTAAATAACTGGGGACACGTAGTACTATGTGTCCCCAGTTATGAATGAACAGGAAGTTCTTTACATCACTTCCTGTTGATTCATGGATTTCTGAATGGAGAGAGGCACTCAGTACAGAGACTCCTCCCCATTCAGAACCTGCTGATAGTAAATGTCTGAATGAATGGGGAGGAGTCTCTGTACTGAGTGCTGAGGCTGCAGAAATAGAGATTCAGGTCTCCGTTTCTTCTCTATTGTGGAAGGGAAATGTCCCGAGTGAAACAATACAAATTTTTATGCTATTTTGGATTCAGCCGTTGGCGTGTTCTGGAGGGCGCCGCCATCATATACACCAAGATGGTGGCGCCTCTATCGGCTAGCATGGCGTCATGTGACATCATCCTCTCTGCCTTCAAGATGGTTCCACGCATTCGCAGAACACGCCGGTGGCCACATAGTCTCCAATTATTGTTATTATTATTATTATTATTATTATTATTATTATTGTTATTATTATTATTATTATTGTTATTATTATTATTATTATTATTATTATTTCAGGTATTTATATAGTGCCGACAGTTTACGCAGCACTTTACATAGTTGCACATTCATATCAGCCCCTACCCTCAAGGAGCTTACAATCTAAGGTCCCTATCTCGCATGCATATATACAGGGCCAATTTAGACAGGAGCCAATTAACCTACCAGCATGTCTTTGGAATTGTAAGTATCTATTCTTATTCCGCACTTATGGACACTGCACAGTACCACTTCTCTTGATCTGTATGCTGGACATCATAGGATTTTTTAACTCTTGATAAAGTTATTTTCTAGGAGTCTATTGAGGGACACCGGAAGTCATATACTGTTGGCTTATACTGCCGCCTAAAGGAGGACTGGATGCTGGCAAACAAAATTCTGGATGCCAGCCCAGGATACACCCTCCTATACCCAGCATGCCTCAGTTTTAGCAGCCAATACCAGAGCATGATCATAGACACAGAAGGGTGGGATTTAGCTGAAACACATACAGGGGTGTCGCTGCCAACTTCAGGACTGCCGCAGAGAAGACAACAGTATAACTAATGAAATGGAAAACCTTCGCTCATTGGCTGACTGGAGAGACTTCCAGGATTTACATTATCTGGCTGGAATCTACCAACACATGTTGATTAGTTGAAAAAAGATCTCAAGATTACTGCAAAAAACATAGGGAAAGGAAGGTCCATTCTCTTCATGGAGACTGTGGAGAATGAGTGAAACTGAGCAGGTATGGTGTAGGAGGGGACTAGCCTCCAGTGTCTAGTGTCCACTTCTCCTGTAGGCAGCAGTATAACCAAAGGTTACTTTCTATCAAGATGTGTCCTTCAATGGACTTCAAGAATAGGATTTTATGGTGTGTACAAAAATCCTATTTCCAAAAACTCACAGCAGCCAACACAGAGAATGATCTTCTCCCCAAGTACTGGGATCGGATGTAGGTACTGAAAACCATGTCTGGGTAAGGAAGACATGAGCTACCTTAGTCTAGAGAAGACTCCATTTCTCAACCACCCTGCCCCAGGTTGTAAGAGGCGGGGGTGCATGGCTTGTAGGCCTGCCAAATCAGACATTCACCTCATTATGGTGAGGACTACCCAGAAATGATTCAGAATAACTCCAAGGCATTAAGAAGGGATCCCTGTACCCACTTAGAGAGCCAAGGATTGGACTCCAGGAGTCGAGAAGAATAATAGAGCAGGTACACGGGAGCTTTCTGAACAAGGGAATAGCAGGCAAATCTCCTCCCGATAAAGCCAGGAGGAAAAACGGATCTAATAGAGGTTCAACTTCCACCCAACTGAAGGGATACGGCTGCCTTGTCCTGGAAATCCACATTGTACCCCAGGGGACAAATGTTCTCAAATAATACAGTCTCTCAAAAGGTGGGAACATTCTCAAATAATACAGTCTCTCAAAAGGTGGGAACATTCTCAAATAATACAGTCTCTCATCAACAATAATAATATCTCTGAATATAATATCCGCGGTTGCGGGGGGCAGAAGGTGGGATGTAGAAATGGCGGTTCGGCCGGGCATTCATCAGGAGGAGAAGCGGAATTCTTCAGGAAACAAAATAAATAATAAAAATCAAAAAACTGCCAGAAATGGGAAATAAATGAAGAAATAATGGGGGTCAGTCTGCGATTTTTGGGGCGTAAAATAAAAATGAAATAAATGAATCTCCAGAGCCACAAATTTCCAGTCAAACTTTTCTTAGACTTAATTAGGAACCTGAGACCCCCCCCCCCAGCCAGGGAAAGTGCTGACCCCCATGAGGGTGTCAGGGGACAAGTATGATGGGATGGTGACAACCTCCATTCAGGGGACACCTGGACACCCCACAAATCCCGAGCCGCAGACCTCTGTATTGAGCCGTCACTTCTCCTTCTTGTCAGGTGACACAAGAGCCCTAATTAGGTGGAAGGGGCCCCTCTGTAACTGACCTGTCGGGACCTTTGGCAAAGCATTTAACGTGATTAGTTCAAACATTTTCTTTTGCTTCCTAAGTGTGAATAGAGGGGGAGGGGGGGAGGGTGTGTGTGTGGCCCCCCAGCCCATGAATGGACCACTTGTCGCCCCTTTTCCAGGAAGATTTCTCCAAGGAAACTGAACTCTTCATACAGAACATTCCGCATTGTGTCCGGGAAAACCTGCCGACAATATGTTGTGTTCAGCGGAGAGCCGACCCGGCCAGCAGAACATCAACAAACCCCAATTAACCGACCAGGAGAGGGGGGGTCCATGGGGGAGGGGGGGGCGCCTGCAGGAAATGAACCTCCCAAACTGTAGAAGGTGATCCGGATTCCTCCGCAAAATATTCATCAAAATAAACCTTTCCGATACATTTAGAGCGAATGTCCGACTTTTAGATTGTAAGCTCTCAGGGTCAGGGCAATCCTCACCATCTATTTGTATTGTAATTGTAATGTCCTCCTTATATTGTACAGCGCTGCACACACTGTTGGTGCCATAGAAATCCTATATAATAATAATAAAAAATTATCATCATAAACACAACAAATAGAATTAAATCCTTCCGATCCTGCACGAATTGGGGCTGATCTGAGGTGTGAAGGTGAATGAATTGGAGCTGATCTGAGGTGTGAAGGTGAATTAATTGGAGCTGATCTGAGGTCTGCAGGTTTAGGAATTAGGACCGATCTTTATTTATGACAGTATATGAATTTGGACTGATGTGAGGTCTGAAGGTGTATGAATTAGGGCTGATCATTATTATTATCATAGAGGATTTATATGGCGCCAACAGTCTGTGCAGCGCTGTACAATATAGGAAGACATTACACTTATAATACAAATGGTGGAGATCCCTGATCCTGAGAGCTTACAATCCTTCTAAATATTATCAATATA
>NW_017308360.1:0-2690 GCF_000935625.1 Nanorana parkeri | reverse complement strand
GAAAGAGAGAGAGAGATGGAGAGAGAGAGAGAGAGAGAGAGAAAATAGAGGAGAGAGAGAGAGAGAGAGAGAGAGAATATAGAGGAGAGAGAGAGAGAGAGAATATAGAGGTCTCTTGGAGGACCAAGGAGGTGGTAGCTGATCTATGTTGGAGGTCCCCCTCCAACATAAGAATTGAAGCCCAGGGATGAGCATGATGGCCAGGAACGGCCATTGTTGTATTACTTTTATTATTATTATTATTGTTATTTTTTTCTCCAGTTTTAGGCGGCTCTCCATCACCTGATCTGGCCAATTGAACCTCCGTTGTGTTTCGTGTTCCTCGCCATGCCGCAGTTCACCGTGAAGCTGCTCGGCAGTGATGGTCGGTATTGGAGGTCGGCACCCCCCTTCCCCCCGCCACATCTGGGGCTTTTAAGTCTGAATTGCCGGGCCGGTAAATGGGAGATAATTCCCCTCCCGGTTGGGCTCCGCGCTGACCCTTCCCCAATCACACTTCTCTCCAGCTGGGCCCCCGGCGGATCCCCTGCGCAGAACGCTCCAATTTCTGCTTCTCCCCCACTGCGGCCACAATGAGGAGCCGGGAGGGTCCGCTCATCAGCACAGCCTAATAGAGGAGCTTCTTTGTCTTAGAGTGTCAGCCTATTGTCCACCTCCACCCCTAATGAGGCGCAAGGCTCTGCCCGTCCTCCCCGCACCTCCTCATGGCATGCTTTGCTTCGGCAGATTGCCGTATGCTGCGCAGCTATTTCCGACCGCCTGGAAATGTCAGGACAATTCAAAAGCTCTTAATAATTCCTTCCAAAAGGCAGAAGGAGCGCAGCTCGTAATCTGCAGTCATTAGACGCCGGGGAGGGGGGCAGCCGTGTCATCCGAGTCATTTACACAAACACTCAGCGAGGATCCACCGCAACTCCACTGCAGAGTGTTCAGTTATAGGTGGAGTCTTTGGGTTGAGGAACTCCAGATCTCCCCCACCATATTCTTGCTGTGGCAACTCCCCTCCACCATAATCCACCTGTGAGATCTCCCCTCCACCATAATCCACCTGTGAGATCTCCCCTCCACCATAATCCACCTGTGAGATCTCCCCTCCACCATAATCCACCTGTGAGATCTCCCCTCCACCATAATCCACCTGTGAGATCTCCCCTCCACCATAATCCACCTGTGAGATCTCCCCTCCACCATAATCCACCTGTGAGATCTCCCCTCCACCATAATCCACCTGTGAGATCTCCCCTCCACCATAATCCACCTGTGAGATCTCCCCTCCACCATAATCCACCTGTGAGATCTCCCCTCCACCATAATCCACCTGTGAGATCTCCCCTCCACCATAATCCACCTGTGAGATCTCCCCTCCACCATAATCCACCTGTGAGATCTCCCCTCCACCATAATCCACCTGTGAGATCTCCCCTCCACCATAATCCACCTGTGAGATCTCCCCTCCACCATAATCCACCTGTGAGATCTCCCCTCCACCATAATCCACCTGTGAGATCTCCCCTCCACCATAATCCACCTGTGAGATCTCCCCTCCACCATAATCCACCTGTGAGATCTCCCCTCCACCATAATCCACCTGTGAGATCTCCCCTCCACCATAATCCACCTGTGAGATCTCCCCTCCACCATAATCCACCTGTGAGATCTCCCCTCCACCATAATCCACCTGTGAGATCTCCCCTCCACCATAATCCACCTGTGAGATCTCCCCTCCACCATAATCCACCTGTGAGATCTCCCCTCCACCATAATCCACCTGTGAGATCTCCCCTCCACCATAATCCACCTGTGAGATCTCCCCTCCACCATAATCCACCTGTGAGATCTCCCCTCCACCATAATCCACCTGTGAGATCTCCCCTCCACCATAATCCACCTGTGAGATCTCCCCTCCACCATAATCCACCTGTGAGATCTCCCCTCCACCATATTCCACTTGTAAGATCTCCCCTCCACCATAATCCACCTGTGAGATCTCCCCTCCACCATGCTCCACCTGTAAGATCTCCCCTCCCCAATGGTCCACCTGTAAGATCTCCCCTCCCCAATGGTCCACCTGTAAGATCTCCCCTCCACCATAATCCACCTATGAGATCTCCCCTCCACCATGCTCCACCTGTAAGATCTCCCCTCCCCAATGGTCCACCTGTAAGATCTCCCCTCCCCAATGGTCCACCTATGAGATCTCCCCTCCCCAATGGTCCTCCTATGAGATCTCCCCTCCACCATATTCCACCTGTGAGATCTCCCCTCCACCATGGTCCACCTGTGAGATCTCCCCTCCACCATAATCCGCCTATGAGAACTCCCCTCCACCATGGTCCTCCTGTAAGATCTCCCCTCCACCATAGTCCGACTATGAGATCTCCCCTCCACCATAATCCACCTGTGAGATCTCCCCTCCACCATAGTCCACCTATGAGATCTCCCCTCCACCATATTGCACCTGTGCCTCCCCAATGGTCCACCTATGAGATCTCCCCTCCCCAATGGTCCTCCTATGAGATCTCCCCTCCACCATGGTCCTCCTGTATGATCTCTTTCATCCGTCTCTGCGCAGCGATGGAATATAATTGTCGGTTGGATGTTTTACATAAATTGGGTTTTTCGGTTACAATGTTTTTCGGGATATTTCCTGAGAGAAGGACAATTATAAGATATAATAATTGTGCAGTCTC
>NW_017308359.1:213096-213612 GCF_000935625.1 Nanorana parkeri | reverse complement strand
CAGCACCGATACTAGTATCGGTATCGGTGCATCCCTAATTAAACATTTTCAAGACAAACATAATGGGTTACAGAGTTATGTCATCAAGTTTTGTGCATACAAACAGGAACATAAAAAATCTACTTGACCAAGGTCCATAAAATCTCATTAAGGATAAATGATGCAATGCAACCAGGAACAGAGAATGTTTGCCCCACCTTGGAGGAAGACACTCTAGTGGCTATTACAAGTAGATTTAATACCCTACTCTGCTAAACACACTCTGTAATTATTAACCAAGAACAAATAAACATACTACAGAAGAATGTAAATACCATTAAGAAAAAAAGGAGAAAAGAACAAGAAAGGAAAGAGAGAGTAAGAAAAGAATTCAAAAGAGTGTCTACTCTCTTTAATAGCACCTCACAGAAACTCAGAAGCTAACAATATTTTAACCACTTGAAAATGTTGGGAATAGAAGGATTGCCCTAAAAAAACCCTAAATACATTGTCTGTACTTTGTATACTTCCTTCCCC
>NW_017308359.1:207832-208962 GCF_000935625.1 Nanorana parkeri | reverse complement strand
AAAAAAAAAGTATTTTTAACCAATTATGTAGTGGAATACCTTCTTAGTTTTTCTCTGTTCTATTATTTATTAGGGTGATGCTAGCAGGGCAATTAGCTGCTGGCCAGTGACATTGTCACCACTTCCCCAATGGGATAGACATCTTGTCAGGTCAGCCAGAAATGCCGCACCTCCATAGGAAAATGTAGGTGTTCAGTTAGTGATCCTGTGACTAGCGAATTGTCACAAGCACAGGATTGCTTGTCTGGCATGGCCCTTGTAGCAAAAGAAAAAGACAAACAGCTGGGTCGATAGTGAAAGGAAATTAGTATGTCAGTTACTGACAGAATCAGGGCTCTGTGTAGTACAAAATAGGCTGCCTCTATTAGCACGTAGTTTGCAACAAGTTTATATGTATTCGTGACCTTTGTACCTGCAACCCTGGACAGTACCGCACACATCCAAGGTGGATTCACCATTGTAATGTAGTAGTAACAGGTTTATGGGATAGCCCTTACTTTCCCCACACTCCCTGCCACCTTGTTAATCTGTTGGCCCTGAGTAAACACCCCTGTGTAAGCTCAGTGCCATCCTATGTTGGAACATATTCAGGGCTAAGGACCTTCCCGGTGCACCCATGTGACAGTGCTAGGACTTGCTGATTTGCCATTCAGACATCAAGTTCATGAATTATGCGAGGAAAATGGAAGGTTTACATGCTTCCACATCCCCAGAAGTACAAGGTATTTCACAGTGCAAGAAGGGCAGCTGGTGCAAGAAGACTTATTTACAACTGAGTCTGCTTTAAAGCAATTGTTGACCTCCTTCTGAAAATGCTGTTGCTTGGCTGTCATTCTAAACCTTTGTCTTCTGTACATTCTGCATCATAGACCTGGGACTAATATGCAGATCAGGAAAGTCAGAGAAAAGTGTTATGGTTAGTGTCTGAAAGTATTTAATCTAGAAGGTCAGATTAAGGGCCAGTTCATGCATACAGCGGTGACCTGCATTGTACCACACCGGATCGCCGTTCACTGCAAAGACAGCTGAAAACGAAAAACTATTTGGAGGAATATATTGTAACTGTATTGCAGTGTAAACAATGCAATTTCATTTCATTATATTGTTCAAGTAATGTGTTTTCTTTTTTT
>NW_017308359.1:203115-204488 GCF_000935625.1 Nanorana parkeri | reverse complement strand
TTTTTTTTTAATGATGATTTTCAATGAACACCCAGGCAATGGAGTTCACCATCCGAGCCTTTCAACATAGGCAATATAACAAGTGGTGGAGAGAAGCACATCACGTAGATGCCATAAAGCGACAATCTCTTCAACAGAGATACTAAAAACAAAGTTATCATACAGGATTCAAACCATTAGGTTCTCTGCTAGAACCTTGTGACTTCAAACACATACTTTGTTGGTGCTTCCAGTATGTATGGAGAATGAATTATGTATGTTAGAATAAAGGTGCCTTTAATGGGGATAATGTGATCAGCTGATCTCCACTTCTCGGGAAATATAGAGAATAATTACTGCCTTTAAATAAAATAATAAAAAAATTGGGGGGTAAAGGAGAAGTAATGGTAGAGTAAATATACTTAGAGGCGGTGTGGGATAAGGCAGCTGTCACACGCCGACTCTGTATACCAACAGCTGAGCGATCACGTGACTACTAAGCTGTCAGCTCACAGTCTCCTCCCTGCAGGGAGCAGTGACTGTCAGTCTCCACTCCCTGCAGGGATACTCCCTCCACTCTCTGTTCCTTCAAAACTTATTGGTGGGACAAGGAAGGGGTTGGGGCAGGCATGGCTGGGTCTGGCTCTAGAGAGGCAGAGCCAGTTGTCAATCAGGCAGGTGGGTGGATCCTGACACTATCATCAGGATCTTTCCCAGCTGCAGCATGGCTCTGTCCTTTCAGCATATAGCAGGCAGTAACAGTCTATGGAGAGAAATTAGTCATACATTAGGCGGACAGCAGTGGGGTCAGGTGACAAGCATACTTTTCATTCTATGATTGTTTCTCTAAGTGAATAATTCAAACACTTTGTATTATTCTATTGCCCTTTAAAGGTTAATAAAAACTATTTCCTGGCTCTGCCAGAGCTACAGTATTCCCCCACATTTGGTATGACTGACACCTACTGACATCTAAAATCACACATTTGATCATTGTATTTAGCCCGGCACAACTTCCTTTTAAACAGCACATCCCACATGAAATGCTTAATATATTATTTATTAGGTACAATACTGATATCTCATTATTCTCTTATAGGATATCCACTATGTGTTACATGGATAGAGAATCCTTCACATGGATGCAATCAAATACTCACTGAAATCATTTCTCTTGTTTTCTTTACATTTCAAGACTCTCTATAAAAATGAATATCAGATATCTGTCTCTATTCTTTCTCGAATGATTCATCAATAAATTTATTGCATATCAATTTGTGTGTTAATATTTACTTTTAATAGTTTTCTCAGTATACAGTATTTTGTGAACATGTGGGGCATAAAGAAGCATAAGCATGAGCCAATATCAACACAGACCTGTTAGTAATATTGCA